>NW_027521053.1:600000-849266 GCF_052094955.1 Ictidomys tridecemlineatus
GCCATGGGGTACCAGTGAGGGCCTGTGAACCTCCCTGTAAGAACTGCACCCCTGGAGAAACTAGAGAAAAAGGGTAAAGATCTCAAAGGCTGGGTGCAGTGGAGCACACCTCTAATCCCAGTGGCTCTGGAGGCAGAGGCAAGAGGATCGTGAGTTCAAAACCAGCCTCAGCAATTTAGTGAGGTGATAAGCAACTCCATGAGACCTTTTCTCTAAATAAAACACAAAAAAATTGGGCTGGGGATGTGGCTCAGTGGTCAAGTGCCCTTGAGTTCAATCCCCAGTACCCCTCCCCCCCCCAAAGAAAAACAAACTCAAAGGAGACTTCCTGTTCCCACCTAAGCCCTGAAATACTTCCTGCTAAGTATCAGGAAGCTTCTAGTAAAGCCTAAGGCTTTTCTAAACTCCTTCACGGAGGAGGGCTTCAGGGGCCAAAGAGCACTGGAGAATCCCTCATGGTCACTGTGGTCTTGCTTTGTTTGCAGTTCCTATGGTTTTTGAAAGGCCTCTGGGCCAGGGCATAGTGGCTTGGGCTGGCCCAGTACTGGGGGGACAGCAGTGGCCAGGCTGGGTGGAGGTGTCAGCTTCTGGTCCAAACCCCAGGAGCCACAGCAAGGGCTTGGCCAGAGGCCCAGTGGCTCCAAGTCACAAGAGCAAGGATGGTAGGCTTCAGGGGGCCCTCTGGCATGCTACCCAGGATGGTCTCAGGCAAAACTGAACTCAGCATAACCTGACATTAGGTACCTAGGGGTTTGTGGCACTTCATTTTGAAACTGCAGCTGGAGCTTTTGCTAAGGATGGGTGAACCCAGCGATGTTTGGGGTTTGGCAGATCCTTGTGACAGGTCTTCAGACACTAGAGGTTTGGAAAAAACCAAGAGGGCATCTTGCCAAGCCCTTCCCCTTTTCTTTAATTTTTAAAGCCAGTATGTACTTTGATGAGAAACTCAATACATGTGTTTCTGATTCATTTACACATTCAGGGCCCTTGTTCTATAATTTGACGTCGAGGAGGCTGTGGAGATGTCTGTTTTTGTTTTGGAGGGAAGCCAGACATCTCAATTTCCTGCCATGGAGTTTGACTCCGATGGGGCTTGAAGTTCTAGGTGGCCCTTAGACAAGTCCCTTGAACCCTGAATGACCGGACTGGAGGCAGTAAAGTCTCTGCCTCAAGCCCCATTCCTTTCCCACCTTGTAGGAACACCATGGGGATGTGCACAACAAATTGGGAGCCCCTCCTGGGAACCCAGAGGCTTCCAGAGATTTACCACCCAAAGCCCCAGCAGAGCTCAGCATAAGGGGAAGCGGGCTCAAGAATGGTCATGAGGTCATTGCCCAGTTTAATTTGCAGCTCATATTTTACATATTTCATATCCTGGCTAGTAGGTCCCTAGCCCAGGCCCTCCCGGGTGCCCTGGCCTTCCTGGGTTCTCCCTCCTCACTGCTGCCCCCAGGACTGATTCTCACCATAGTCTCACAGCCTTTGAAATCTCTTCCTGTTCTCCTTTTTCATCTGTCTCTGCATATCTGTCACCGCAACACTGGCTTAGGGCCACCCCCTCTAAAGGCACAGCTCCCAGCTCGGGGGCTGCAGCTGGGGAACCCAACCATTGCCACACACAGTTTCACCTACAGACAGAGCCACCCCAGGCCGTCAGTGCAGAGGTGGTCTCGGATGCTGACAGCTACTGTTCTTCAAAGTGCTGGAATTGGAAATTAATCTGCCCAGGGCTTGACGGAATAAAGAGGGGTGGAGTCCCACAGGCACTGGATAGAGGCTCCCATTTATATGGAGAGCTTTGGGTCTTCCCTCTAGTCACAATATCCTCAGATGTTCCACTACTCCTGGGTGGTCTGAGATAATCTTCTAGTGATATGAGGCTTAAACATCTGCAATTTTCCATAATTCCCATTAGTAGGAATCACTCAACTGCAGGGTCCCAGAGATCAACTGTGTCCATTAGGAGTGTCCAGCATGGAGTGGAGATTTAAGCAACCCAAGTGCCCGTCCACAAAATGCAAAACGTGATCTCTGCATGAAACAGAGGATTGCTCTCATCATAGCCTCTTCCTCCCCATGTCGGTATCAAAGTTCACTCCTATGTGCCCTCAGATAAGCTCACCCCTGAAAAAGCCCGCAGTCCTAAGCCATCCCAAACACACTTTGAGCCAGGGGTTTCAGAACATTCCTGCTCATAAATAGTGCTACATCCTGCACTGGGCGAGACTTCAAAGATTTGCTTCTTGTAAAAAAGATCACTCTCAGTTTCCAAAATCAACATTTCCCCCCTGAGCCTTTTAGCACTTGATTAGTTGGCAAAACCAATATTAGTTTAAATGAAAGGCAATCTGCAGAGCAGAGTGACTCACGGAGCTGCCGTCCTCCCCCAGGGTGACCGAGCTTACAGGCTACGAGCCACAGGACCAGATTGAGAAGACGCTGTACCATCATGTGCACGGTTGAGACTATGCGCACCACCTCCGTGAGTAGTACCACCTGGGCCTGGGAGGCAGCTGGCCGGGGAGGGGGCATCCCTTGCCTGGCACAGTGTCCATAGGAGCCTGAAGCCTCAGAGGGGCTTACTCACAGGTGCCAGTTCTTGAGCATCCTCTCCAGAACCTGCTCATAAAGCTGGCAGGTGCAGGGTGTTGGGGAATTGCCTGGATTCCAGATTGTGGACTTGGAATCCAGCTTCACTATGAAGTCTGCACATCAGCTATGAATAATGGCAATAACCAGAGAAGAATTGACCCCTGAGCACTTAACTGTGGTCAGGGACTGGTTTAAGGGATTAAGAAGATTACTAACCCAGTGAGGGGGAGTCTCATGTGCATGCTTCTCTTTCTACTGTTGAGGATGCTGAGGTCCAGTGAGGTAGAGCCACTTGCCTATGGTCACTCATCAGGGAGGTGGCAGATCTAGGAGTCAAACCTAAGCAAGTCCAGTTGCTGAACCCCGACCCTGCTGGTGATGCTCATGTTCCACGATAGAAATCAGCTTGGAGTGAGTGAACAGAATAGTGTTTGATCGGCCAATGGAGGTGATTTGGGGATATCTGCATGTTTCAGAGGGGATGCTCCAGTCACCGAAGTATCACTATCAAAGTGACACTCCGAGAGTCCAAATGAAGCAAAGAATAATTTGGATGGAGTGGAACACCTCCTCCTCCTGCTGCTGTTTAGTGGGTACATACAGTTGGTCAGAGGAGCTCAGTCTCCTGCAGAGGGACCCAGAGGACTCATCCTTTATTCTCACTTTGCTGGGTTAACTAAGAGATGTTAGAGGACAAGTGCTGGTATCTTGTCGGATGTGGGCGGCAGGTCCCCGGGCAGCTAAGTCTGCAGCCACATTGTGCAACATAGAACATGGCATCACTCGGGTGTGGCTGCTGTTTTCTCCTCCCTGAGTCACCACAGGCAGAGGCTGTGGCAATCAGGACTTTCAGCTGGACAGACTCCTTGCTCCCGTGTGCACATGAAGACTCAGGTTGTGAACCATCCTTCCTCCCTTCTTTCCTTCATCCGTACCTTCCTTCCTTTCTTTCTTTCTTTCAAATCACAATCTCATAAGCATCCCTGTTACTCCTGAGACCAAGGTGGGTAGGGAAGCAACAGCTTATCATCTGGATGGAGTCCGTAGGAGAGCCTCACCCCTGAGGAGCTGGAAGTGGTTCTGCCAAGGGGGCAGCCATCCCACGGGCTCCTGGGGAGGAGCATGCTGGGAGCTTCTGCTGCAGCATTGAGCTGCACGGGAGAGAGTTGCTCAGAGTGTGGCTGGACGCTGCCCATGAGGCCTCCGAGCCTGGGGAGAGAGAACTGGTGGCGTTGAAAGTCCTCACTTTTAAAATTTTTATTTTATTTGTGGTGCTGGAGATGGAACCCCTTTCCCTGAGAGAAGGTAAGAGGATTTGTGTTTTGAAAAATCATGAAGGTCCCAGTGACGCTAGTCATGTGACCCTGGCCAGGGCCAGAATGGGCAAATCAAAGAAAACCAGAAAAGGCCATCGTGGCCATGACGGTGACCGTTCCAGGGCTCTTACGGTGGAGCAGCTCTCGCAGAGACCAGGGGACAGCAACCCTCTTCCCGGGCTCGGGGAGGGCAAACATGGTGGGACCCACTGTGAGCCCCGGTGACTGCCCAGCCTCCCCTCTGCCAGGGTGTCCTGGTGCATAGAGGGGCTGGCATCAAGGAGTCCAGGCGTTCACCCAGCAGAGTGCCGGGAGCCGGCCCCGAATTCACGCCTCACTTCCACATCGAGACAGGCCCTGTGCCTGGGCAGCACCAGCCCTCAGGGCAGCCATGACCCCAACCTGGCAGTTTACCCTCAGTGTCTGTCACTGTGACCAAAATACCTGACAAGGGCACTTAGAGGAGGAAAGATCTCTTCTGGCTCAGCGTGTCAGAGGATGTAGCCACAGGCAGCTGGCCTGAAGGCAGAAATGTCATGAAGGAAAGGCGTGGCCGAGGAAAGCCCTCCCCTCATGGGAGCTAGGAAGCTGCAGAGGAAGAAAGAGAGGAAGGGCCGGGGACAGGCAAACCCCTGCCCAGTGAGCGCCTCTTCCAATGGCTCCATTCACCCATCAATTGACTGGTCCCTGGGCTGATCCACTGTTGAGGTCAGGGTCCCCGGGATCCACTCACTGCCTAAAGCCCCGCCTCTGAACCTTGCTGTGGTGGGAACCAGGCTTTCACCAAGAGACTTTGGGGGTCATTCCAGATCCAAGCCCTAACCCCCTCCTTTCCCAGGCCAGACTCATCAGATAAAATAAGGACACATGGCCAGCAGCCGGGGTGGTGGGGTTGGGACTTCATGATGTGACACTTTGGCAACTTCAAAACCTCCTCAGTGTGTGGTCCCAGAGGCTCCCCTTTCTTCCCCAGGCCGAGAACTGGGGCAGAAAGGCCAGCGCCAGGCCTCCTGGTCCCAGCTCTCCATCCCTGGGTCCAGATGCACCTGTTATATTTCCTTAAACTCCAGTTACAGACGCTGAGCTTGGAGTACAGGGGCAGTTGTTTAGTTGAACTGAAACATGGGTGGGGAGAGGGAAATGAGCAGGGAGGAAGAGTCTGCCTCTATGGGCTACTGCATGGGCGGTTCGTGCTCAGTCCCCGGGACTCTGGAGACTGTATGGCCCCTGCCACAGAATTATGGAGCCCACAGGGAGAGAAAGCCCAGGTAGTTAGATTCCAGCCCTTGACAGTCATTGCCTGAGGACTGATCTCAGGGCAGGGCCTGAGGAGGGAGAGCAGGCAGGCAGCGGGAGTGGCCACCGTCTGTTGCCCAGGTCAGCCTCCCCCAGCCCCTCCTTAGCTCCCACGTCCCCTGGCCACCATCTGGGGCTGTGTAACGCAGTCCAGGCACTGGCCCTGCACCAGTTCCCCTCTCCTGCCAGCCCTGGCTCTCGACTTCACTCTGTTTGGTGGGGCCACACCTCTCTCAGGGGCACCGTCACCTCTCTGCCTTCCTTGCCTGGGACCCTGTTGGCCAGCTGCAACGTCCTCCAGTCCAGCTCCTGCTTGAGGGCTGAGGGAGCCCCCACACAGGCCAGTTCTCTGCACTCCGGCTGGATGCCAGCGGCTGCCACCTCTCCTCCTGGGGCCATGTGTCCAGCTGCTGGCCCCATAGAGCCCACCCAGGGACCCAGGTCCTTTCTTCCCTTCACCTCATGGGGACTGGGAGAGATTGCGAGGGTGGCCATGACAAAACTTGCCGACGAGGTGGCCTAAGTGACAGACACTTATTTTTCCACAATTCTTAGTTGGGAAGTCCAGGATCAGGGTATCGGCAGGGTTGGTTCCTTCTGGGCCCCTCTCCTTGGCTTGTAAGTAGCGTCTTGCCCTGTGCCCTCACATGGACGTCCCCGTGTGCATCTGTGGACCCCATCTCCTCTTCTTGCAAAGATGCCAGTCACATGAATGATGTGACCCCAGGCCTCTGTAATCACCTCTTTGAGGGCCTGTCCCCCAGCACAGTCACATGCTCTGAGGTAGTAGGGTGAGGCCTTCCACAGGGAACCTCATGGCAGGGGACCCGATCCCTCCTGCTTCTCACCCATGTCGTGGGCTGGGCTGCCTCAGTCCAGCTGGCTGGGCGGCTTGGGGAGCATGTGAGAAGCCTGAGAAGGCTGAAGGCGTAACTGTGCAATGTGATTTTTCAGTCTTGTCACACGGTGCTAGGGCTCAGGGGCCTGGCCCGAGAGGAGGCCCCCAGGCTGGCCTGCTATTCTAGCCTCCTGCCCTCCCATGCTCCACCCAGAGCTGCATCATGGCTACTGCCGACCCTGCACTTGAGTCCTTTGCTCTGATCAGCTAGAGCTGGCCTGCTGGCTCTCTTAGGAACACAGGGACATTGGCAGCCTCTTCTGCTCCCGCTCCATCCTCCACAGATGGCTGCAGAGGCCTGACTGGACACGAGGGCCATAGTCAGCTGGTTTTCACACATTTTTTAAAGATGTTCTTTATTGAGAGTCCATGGGGTCTGCAGAATCGTGGTCCCCAAGAAAAATAACTCACAGCCTTCCAGAAAGGCAAGTGTGAGCAAAAGCAGAGCCTGGCACTGCTGTCGGGAGGCCTCTGGGGTCAGTGTGAGTGGCACCGCAGCCCAGGGGGGCTTCTGTGGGCCACAGTGGCAAGTGGGCCTGGTGTCCCAGGGAAGGTCTCCAAGTGAGGCTGTGCCAGGTCTACCTCAGAACCTTCCATGACCACAAGTGAAGACCTCACAGGAGAGACTGTGGCCTTCCCACCCCCCCACCTCACTCCTGTGGGGCTGTGGAGTGCCTGGGGACCCCAGGCACGATGCAGTCATCTGGCTTCAGACCAGAGAGGCCCCGCTCCCCCAGACACCCTGACAGGCCGGTGGGGAGGGCTCCGTGTCTGCGCACCTGATGATAGGTGTCGAGGGACACCTGGTGGGCTTCTGTGTCCATGGTTCAGAAGAATCATGACCTTCCACAGGACTGAGAATTTCACCTCTTTTGGTAGGCCCCCAAGCCGAAATGACAGAAGAGAATGCAGGCCATGTCCCAGAAAGGCTTTGGGGCCTGAATGTGTAGTTTACAAAATTTTAAGCAGAACTGTTATGACAAAATTATAGGACATTAGAGTAACTTGTATAGAGCCGAGAAGAACACTCTCTGAAGGACACATGGTAGTCATAAACTCAGATGCTTAGGGGGCCAGGCACGTAGCAGGAGTGGGGAAGTTAGTATAAGGCAATAGAAAGTGGCAGAGTCTGGGCTGGGGATGTGGTTCAAGCGGCAGCGCGCTTGCGGGTTCCATCCTCAGCACCACATACAAACAAAGATGTTGTGTCCTCCGAAAACTAAAAAAATAAAAAATAAAAAAAAAAACTCTCTCTCTTTAAAAAAACAGCAACCAAATACCACAGGTGGGGTGATTTATAAAGAACACAGGTTTATGAAACCCATGGTTCTGAAAACGGAGAAGGGCAAGATCAAGAGGCTGCTAGTGGCAAGGGCCTTCTTGCTCTTCCCTAGGAGACTCCTCTCTCCCCTGGGTTGGCATGTCTTCTTCCTGGTCCATCTACCTCCCAACTAGCAGGTGTAGTGTTGGTGGTGGGGGAGATTGTACTGGGAAATGGAGACCCAGTCCCAAAAGATGGGTTTCATCACCAGCTACATAATCTCTGGAGTCCCATCTGGTAGAGGAGTCCCATGGAGGGCACAGGGACTGCTTGTACCATTTTTTCCCAGCAGGGAAAGGGATTCGTTTCCTGCAGCTGCTGTAACAAATTACCACAAACTGGGTAGCCTGAAACAACAGGAAGGTATTGTCTCTCCGTTCTGGAGGCTAGAAGTCGGAAGTCAAAGAACCGCAGAGCCAAGCTCCCTCCAGAGGCTCCAGGGGAGGGCCTTCCATCATCCTCAGTTTTGGGTGGCCTCACGTGTCCCTTGGTTGGGGCCACATCACTCCAGTTGGCCTCATCTTCACATGGTGTCTCCTCTGCGTGTCTTATAGGGACACCTGCTGTTGGAAGTGGGGCCCACGGACCTTGTCTTGAGATCTGTCACTTGCTCACATCTGCAAAGACTCTTTCACACATCCCTGGTTGTAAGGATTAGGATCCAATATCTATCTCTTTTGGGGGAGACACTGCCCATGCAATCCAGGACAGGCATTGCAGCATCCTTTTCTACCCTTAAAATGTAAAACAGAGATGGCGTGCTGAGGTGGTGGCTCAGTTGCAGAGCACTTGCCTAGCACATGTGCGAGGCAGTGGGTTCGATCCTCAGCACCACATAAAAATAAATAAATAAGTAAAAGTCCCTCTACAACACACACACACACACACACACACACACACATATAAATATATATATAAATGTTGGTGAGGTGGTGCAGCCTGCAATCCCTGCTCCTTTGGAGACTAAGGCAGGAGGGCAACTTATCAATGGCAAGTCTCAAATTAAAAATATAGAAAGGGCCAAGCATATAGCTCAGTTATAGAACACGCCTGGGTCCAATCCCTGATACTGGGAGGTAAAGAGGAGTAAAAGAAAAAAAAATCTAAAACAGAATAGAAGTATGCCCAGACCTGCAGGAGGAATTCTAGAAGGACCAGGAAGGCTGCCTGTTTCTCTGGACAGTATATTTATGGAATTAGAATTTCTATCCCAGCATGGGTGGGAAAAAAAAAACAGAACTAGGGGCTTTCATCTAAGCGTGGATCACGCAGAATCCAGGACGTTGCCGATGGTGGTGTTGGAGATGCCACACACCGAGGGGTGCAGCGCGGGCTTCTGCCCTCGGGACTCATGGTTGAGGGAACTCCTCGTCCACCACCACCACAAGAAGGGATTTACTTTATAGTTCTGCAGCCTGGGATCATTTCAGGCAGCTAATCAAGGATGACAGACTGGAGGGAGAATTGATGCACACCAAGGAATGTTGTGACTAAGTGTCTAGGATTTCGATTTGGATTGATGTGTTGACTATTGCCATGGGTCATAGGGAAGCAAAAAAAAAAAATCAAAAAAACCAAATATTTGGTTGATTGGTCTCTGTATCTAGCCTGATCATAGCAGAGTCAAGAATTAGACAAAAATGATAGTTGGGGAAGGTCCGAGATAATCAGGTCTCAGCAATTTCTGTAATTTGATTCTTAAAATATGCAGGATAAGCTGGCTTCATTTTATCCAGCTTGACATGGTTACGAATAGTTTTTTGGAGTGTTGTAAGAAATAAGAGGAAGTAAAGTATAAGATCAGAGATAAGAAAAGCTCAGGTCGTATTCCCATGGTGCTTTACAGGCACTGCTACTCATGGATTTTTTTGTTTTCTGTACTGAAGATTGAACCCAGAGGCACTAACTCACTGAGCCACATCCCCAGCCCTTTTTTGTATTTTATTTAGAGACAGGATCTCACTAAGTTGTTTTGGGCCTCACTAAGTTACTGAGGCTGGCTTTGAACTCCTGCTTCAGCCTCCTGAGCCACAGGAGTTACAGGTGTTCACCACTGTGACCGGTTTAGGCATAGATTTTAAAGTCCAGGAGACCAGCAAGCATTTCTGTTAAAGAAAGAAGAGTCTGGGACTCCAGTTTGTTTAGATGGCATCTCTTGGTTATATGGGAGCCATCAACAAATCGGCTCACCCCAGAGATGGCTAAGAGAACCTTCTGGAGTCCACTAATTCTTCCTCCCACAGTTCCATGTGTCCTCAGCTACAGTTTGTGGTAATAGAGTAAACAAGGCAAGGCATTTGGAAAGAGCTGGACATAGAAACCTTGGGGATTTTTGTTAGTTCATTTGGGGTTATTATTGCTTAAAAAGCAAGCCCCCAGAGGAGAAGCGCTACAAAGTTTCTCTCAATCCTGCCTCTGCCTACACTCATCAGCACTGATTTTGCCCCTGCCATGTTGATTCTGGATAGAAAGAGTAGGTCTCTACAACATCCCAGAGGAAGCTGCCTCTCCAAGGGGATGGGATGGCTGTTACACAGCAGGACTGTCCTTAGGATGTGGCCCTGATGGATGTGGCCCTGTATTTCTAAAACTCACACCTCCTTCTTGTTGAAAATCTAGCAAATGAAGAAAAGCTGAAATGAGGAAAATGCAAATTACCTGTGGTTTTACCAGTCAGAGACAAGTGAGCAGGTACTGATCCTGTCATCTGTGTCCGCCACGGCAGAAATCTTCACACGGAGGGCCTCATCCTCCCAACAACCATATGACATAGGGCTAGGGTTATCCTTCTTTTATAAACGAGGAAACTGAGTCACAAGAGGGTCAGTAGCTGGTCCAAGAACACCGTTGGTTCGTGTGCAAACGCATGTGAGCTCATTCTTTTATGATCAGGGTTCTGCTCTGTGCACTCCTGAATCTCGTCTTAACACTATGTCATCTGCATTTCCCACTGTACCACAAATTCTTACGAATCGCTGTTTCAGTGGCTGCATAGTACTCCATAACTTATTTACCCTGTCCCTCATTGTTGGGCAGGTAAATCTCCCCAAAACTTTCTTCTTCTGTTTTAAGCAAATCGAATCTCTTTGTACATTAGTCTGTGTTTACATTGCTCATAATTTATTTCCATTGGATCCATTCTTGGAAGTAGAAACCTGGAAGGGGATGAGCCACCACATTGCTTTCCCAAAGGATCAGGCCGACTCCCTTCCATCAGCACAGGGAACACCTTCTCCAGAGATTAGCCAGATTGCCTGTTGCTATTTCTTTTTTTTTCTCTCCTTTAGATAAACTCACCTTTTTAACCATTTCCGTGGTTTTTGGTGAGTGTTGTGCTGCCATAACTTTTTTCTAATTCTGGAATATTTTCAAGGTCTCCAGAAGCAGCCCAGTCCTGTTACCATTCTTTCCCAATCCCCCTCCCCCTTCAGCCCCTGGCATCTGCAAATCTTCTCTCTGTCTCTGTGGACTTGCCTCTTCTGGACACTTGGGATAGAGGGAGTCCTACACTGTGCTGATTTGATGGATGGGCTCTCTATGAGTCAGTTCAGTGAGTTGAACACATGTTCATTACTTTGCCCATTTGTGTTTCTTCTTTGGTGAATTGTTTGTTAATGTCTTTCCCTTGTATTGCTTTCAGGGTCTGAGTGTTATAAATTGGCAGTAACTCTTTATATATTAAGGTTAATAATTCCTTGACTATATTTGTAGCATTTTTTCCTTCTGCACCAAAATATTTTGATGTGGGTGTTAAAGTGGACAGAAAGCACAAATGGCAGGGAGAGCCGGGGGAATGTTTGGGTGGGGATGAAAGGGGGGCTTTGTCTTGTTGGTACAATACCACAGCCGAATGAGGTGGTGCTGATAGCCAGTACAGTCACAGACTTAGCCCCTTTGGTCTCTTCCCCAGATCTCTGCTCAGGCGGCTGCTAGTTGGGGGCCTGGTGCTAGGCGTACCTTGAGAAACAAGAATGTTCTGGAGCTGGGGGTGGACAGATGGGGCGGAGCTTTACTCTTTCCATTTCCCACACACAGCTTCTGGCGCTTGCCTCCCCCTCCAGGCCGCCTCCATGGGCCTCCTTGAGAGCTATAAGGGAGAGTCACAGTTTGTGGGTCCACTGAGGCTTTGGGTGAGCTGCTCAGCACTGAGGTTTGCACCCATGCATAGAAGATGGGCCCACAGGCCCAATTTTCAGGAACTCTGTCACCAAGCAGAGGACTTTGCTACCCGAGCAACACAGGAAATGAATTGGCCCCAAGAAAGTGGGTAATTGGGAAAAAAAATTTAATGGCAACAGAGTAGCAAGCGATTTCGCTGTGAATACACAGTGTCTGGGTATCAGCAACATTTGACTCCTAGCCCAGTGCCCTGCAGTTACTTTATTTTGTTTAAATAACTACATCACTCACCCTCTCTACCATTAAAGATTGGGGGGATTAAGACATAATTGTGACATGTTGGATTCTAAAAAAGCAGATGGATGTTTCTGCCCTGCCAGGTACCGAGTTGCCAAGGGGCTGTTCCCTGCAGTGGAACAGTGCTGTTCACTCGGGGGTTTTAGTGGATTCCTTGAGGTTGCAGGCAGCATCTGGGTGTGAGTGTGTGTGTAAGCGTGCCTGACTCTTCCATCAAGTTCAGAGGGGTCCTTGGCCCCAAGGCCCAGGATGCAGGTCCTTGGTGGGGTGGCATCCCAGAGTGGGGCCCGTGGACTCGTCACCCTGTGCTTGCAGTGTTGGTGAAGGGCCAGGTCACCACCAAGTACTACCGGCTGCTGTCCAAGCTGGGCGGCTGGGTGTGGGTGCAGAGCTACGCCACCGTCATGCACAACAGCCGCTCGTCCTAGCCCCACTGCATCGTGAGTATCAATTATGTCCTCATGTAAGTCAGCCCTATTGTTCCTCCCCTTGCTCTTCCTCCTGTCACTCATTGCATCGCTCCAAAAGTGTCACCTAAGGCTCTGTCTCTTTCCAAAACTCTTCATTTGTCTCCTGTTTTGTTTTTATTTGAACAAAATAAGAGTCCAGTTTGGGGGGAGGGTCCAGATTTTCCCACGCTCAGCAGAGAGGAGTGAGTGCTGGGGGGGGACTCAGATCCCAGCACAGAGCCCAGGTGGGGGGTTGGGGGAAGGCCCCACCTTGAACAGGGTACAAAGAAGTGCACATCTGGATCAGGAATACAAGCTCACATAATCCATGTCCACAAACCTGGATCATCTTGAATGCTTCTACGATTTGGGACAGAGGAAATCTCTCATTTCCCATCATCTATCCATATAGCCTGTTGCAAATGACAGAGAATACTGAAAACTCCCAAAGGTCAAGTTCAGTTGCAAATACATTTAAGGCCATTGGAAGCAATTGAACATGAGTCACTCTGCCCACCAAAGCTATTGTGTATTAAACCACCTTGACCCCAGGCTTAGTCCTGTACTCGATGCACTCATGGTCCCCCAGCACCCCAGAAAAGAGTCCTCATTTGTGTTCTAAATGCAGTGGTGGGGCCGAGAGTGCAGAGCACTTGCCTAGCCTGCAAAAAGCCCTGGGTTTGATCCCAAAAGTGGAAGGGGAAAAAAGGCAACGAGGAGTTAGGTTCCAGGTTCTGCGCAGAGCGACCGCTGGGTCTCTGTGTGTTAGCTGCACAGTGGTCCCGGCAAAACTGTAAGGGAGAAATGATTCGGCCTAGTTATTATTCTCGGGCACCAAGGTGTTGGCTGGACGTGGAGGGCCGCCTCTCCTTCCAGGAACAGGATGCTGAGTTGGCTGCCAGGATGCTGCAGCTGTCAGGAGCCTCTGGTGTGAAAGCCGACAAGGCCAACTCCAGGCTCCCGGCCCTTACAGGGCCCCTCACTCCCGCTTCCCGGGTGCTCAACGGGAATCAGCTGGGTCACAGATGTGCACCAGGGATGAGATGATGTGATTAGTGGCACTTTGGCCCTCCCTTTTGCCTTGACAGCCTTAGTGGCCCAGGATGTCCCCAGGAATTGTGTTTGGGTTGTATGGGATTGGAGAGGGCTCTTCTGACCTCCCTCGATTCCTGCCAAATAGCACTAATCTTGCCAGCATTCCTGGGTCACCCTCTTGGGGCTTCAGGCAGCTTTTATGACAAGATTGAGCTGTCCTGTCCTCAAATGCCACCCACACCCAAGCTCAGTGAGAGGATCCGAGGAATTTGGAGAAGGAAATAACTCAGGGGACAGAGCCAGGGAAGCCACTCTTCCTCCACCACTCCTCCTCATGACAGGCCTGCTCTCCCTTTCCAGGGACATCGAATACAAGGAACTTCAGCTGTCACTGGACCAGGTCTCCACTTCTAAGTCCCAGGACTCCTGGAGGACCACCTTGTCTACCTCACAAGAAACTAGGAAATTAGCTAAACCCAAAAACACAAACATGAAGACAAAGCTGAGGACATACCCTTACCCCCCACAGGTAACCCACCGTGGTACGGGATGCAGCTGACGTCTGTTCCAGGGGCTTGGGACACCCTGGGTATGCTAAGGAGTGACGGCCCTCTGAACATGTAGCTGGATATCTCTACAGAATGGAGCGGGTCCCCAAGGATGTCCTGCCCACAGGGTGGTGACATAACCTGGGGACAGCTGACATCCAGGTGGACTTGTCAAGAATAGGAACTAGAAGACCACTGGGAGGGCACATGAGCCTGTTAGACTCCATGTAAATAGGGGTTAGAAGCACATCACATGTGTCATGTTTTCATAATATTTTTTTAAAAATGAAAGCCCTTATTTATTTTTTTAGTTTTAGGATAGAACTCAGGGGCACTATACACCTGAGCTGCATCTCCGGCCCTTTTTACATTGAGACAGGGTCTCACTAAGTCTCTGAGGCTGGCCTCAAACTTGTGATCCTCCTGCTTCAGCCTCCCAAGCAGCTGGGTTACAAGTGTGCTCCCTCTCCTCCCCCTTTGAAAGCACTTGGTGTTCTGTCAGATATAACAAGCGTCCATGTGCATTTGGGGTGGGGGTCTCTTTCCATCCAGAGGGTGGGTCACTGGGGAAGGCCCACCTTGGCATGGGGCAGGGATATGGCTTACCCACAGCCCCTCGGCTGGCCTCCATCCATCTTCTTTCCATGCAGCAATACAACTCCTTCCAAATGGACAAACTGGAATGTGGCCAGCTGGGAAGCTGGAGAGCCAGTCCCCCCGTCAATGCCTCGGCTCCCCCAGAACAGCAACTCCATTCAGAAGGCAGTGACCTTCTGTACCCGCCATCCTACAGCCTGCCCTTCTCCTACCATTAGGGACACTTCCCTCTGGACTCGCATGTCTTCAGCGGTAAAAAGCCAATGTTGCCAGCCAAGTTCGGGCAGCCCCAGGGATCCTCATGTGAGGTGGCATGCTTTCTCCTGAGCACACTGCCAGCCAGCGGCGAATGCCAGTGGCATTATGCCAACCCCCTAGTGCCTAGCAACCTGTCTCCAGCTAAGAACCTTTCCGAACCGCCCATGAACACTGCCCGGCACAGCCTCGTGCCAAACTATGAAGGTGGGTCCTGTTGGCAGGTGGGGACACCAAGGGGAGGACTGGGAACAGCTGGGGGCTGTGGCGGTAGGTGGTGGTGGGGGCAGACAGAAACGGAGTCCTCGGGATTTGGGTAAACCTTGCCCTTCTCTGCTCCTAAGTACAGCTTCCCTGCTCTCCTGTGCTTCACAAGAGAGAAAGTCACCTGTGCCTCGTGCACACCAGTGGCACTATAAAGGGGACAGGGTTCTGAACATTCAGACTCCATATAAATTCGGCATCCTCCACTCCACAGGGAGGCCTGTGATTTCCAAACCCCCTCCCAGGTTTTGAGAACCCCCAGTTCCAGTAATTTATTTATTACTTATTCTTGTTTTGCTGGGCTGGGGATCAATAGGTCTGTTGTTTTACATGATTATTTTTCACTTTACCCCAAAATGATCTTGAGAGACAAAGAGGCTTCCAATTTCCTTCTCATGCTGCTTTCAAAGTGCAGAAAAGGAGTAGTGATAACCCATGGGCTCAGGGACAAATGTGCCACTCACCAGATCTAGAACAATAACAAACTCTCCAGGCCTCAGTCTCTTCATCAGTCAGATGGGATCATAAGCCATGTGATGTGTCTGTCTTGACTTGCCAGTTCAAACCACAACAAAGATCAGAGTGGCTTTCTTAGCCTTCTCCCCCTGATGGCAGGTAAGCAGTCCTTAGTGGAGTGCCACCAGTTGCTCAGGACACCGGCCAACTCCTTTGACTTACTGGACCAACCCCAAGAAGAGGGTGGAAGGTGGGGACTGAGGGTTAGCTACAGGAGATGTATACCTGATCCACCCAGACCTGACTGAGGCTCAGACTATAGACCAAGATGGTGTGAATGTCCTGTGGCTGTTACTAGGATAGCAGTAAATGTAGATGATGTGCCCAGGAGGGTGATAGATTTCATACCAACCTGAGATTTCATGGGAGAAATCTAACCTTCTTGATGATCATGAGGAAATGTTTTCAAAAGTAGACAATTTAAAAAGGACCACATCGGCCATCAGGGCCTGCCACCCTGTCTTGGGCCTGGGCCTGTCCTAAGAACCAGATATTCCTCAGATTTGTATTCCCAGTACCCCCTGGTCACCGGGTCCTTCACAAAGCCAAGAAAAACAAAGTGAAGGGTTTTGACAATAGTTGACAATATTACTCACTTGAGATGGACTTAAAAATAATTGTTTTTTCTTTGGGGTTCAGTATTGATATGATACACAGAATTTGATTTTTATTGATATTTTATTGATATCATATTTTATTGATATGATACACAGAATTTGATTTTTATTGATATTTTAAAAGTGAAGGAGGTTAATAACTACCTACATATCATAAGCTTGGTGGGAGGGGGGACACCAAAGATGTTAATTTGAGGCAATTTGGATCAACTTCCTAATCATTTGGGTATTAAAGGAAGACAAAGGTCCTCATAAAGTAAAAAGCCCAGATTGCTAATTGATGTCAGGCATGTAATTGAGAAGGCTGGTTTAATTATGATCCTCTCAGCAGGATCATAATAGCGCCTCTCCAGGGATAAGCAAAAACAAGGGTAGACTGGAGGGCCCTTGGTAGCCTCTAGACCCCTGTTGTTCAATAAGGTGGCATTAGCCGGCAAGGCCATCTATGGACATGGAAAAGCGGCCAGTGCTGTTCAAGAAAGAACCCTCTTCCCCACCAAAGAATAAACAGTTTTTAATCTGGGTCACCATCGACGTTCCCTGGTATGTTGCATTAGGTACATTAGTCCACACGAATCACACCTGTTTTTTAACACAGCTCGCAGGACATTTGCAATTGTCCCTTGTGGTTGTACAATGCGCGCCTGGAATGCACGCAAGAAGGACGGTGGCAGCCCGAGGGTTGGGCGCGGGTGGCCCAGGGGTGGCGTTGCTTGGGGCAGGCCTTTCCCTCCCTGGATGCCAGCATCTAACGTATCGCCTGTCCCCACAGCGCCCGCTGCTGCGCGCACGTTTGGCAAGGACACCGCGCCCCCGCCGCCGCCGCCGCCGAGCTTCCCGAGCTGCGGCCACTACCGGGAGGAGCCCGCGCTGGGCCAGGCCAAGGCCGCCCGCCAAGCCGCCAGCGACGGGACGCGGCTGGCGCTGGCCCGCTCGGCGCCCGAGTGCTGCGCGCCGCCGGCCCCCGAGCCCTGGGGCGCGCCCGCGCAGCTGCCCTTCGTGCTGCTCAACTACCACCGCGTGCTGGCCCGGCGCAGGCCGCTGGGGGGCGCAGCGCCCACCGCGCCCGGCCTCGTCTGCGGCCCCAGAGCCCCTGAGGCGGCGGCCGGCGCGCGGCGGCCCCGGCACGCAGGCCCCAGCGCCGCCTCCCGCCTGGCGCGCCCCAGCCGCACTACCTGGGAGCCTTGGTCATCATCACCAACGGTCGGTGACCCGCCGGGCTGGCTCTGCCCAGGCAGGGCGGCCGCAGGGAGAAGCCATAGGCCAGGCCTTCTCTGGTTCCTAGTTCACAAAGTCCAGCGGAGGAGAGGGGCGAGCTGTGTAGGCACCAATAAATTAATTTATACAGAGACAAATATTTTAATAGAACGCAGCCGACCTTGAGGCGTGACCGTAGCTGCCCTGTACCCCCGTGGAGAGGACCCGGCGCAGCCTGAGGTCGGGACATGGCCGCCCATCCTTCTTCTCCAGGGGCCCATCTTCAGACAGAGCCCAAGGTCGCGGCATTTGACGTGTGACCTCAAGCTATCGGTGCCGGGGTCTCGGGTTCGCTCACCTTGAAATCCAGCTGAAGGCATCGAGCCCGGTCTCTGATGCTCAAAAACTGGGCCTTTAAGGCATCGCAACTCCATAAATACACTTTAAGGAGGGCGACCTCGCCCTGGCAGCTAGCATGCAGGAAGAGGAAGCCTACCGATTTCTGAGCCCCTTTTGATTCTTAGGTACAGGAAGAATGTGATCATTGTAAGTCCCATGAATGACAACAACTCCACTGTCTTTAAAAGTCATTCATGATTTTAAAAAAAATTTTTTTTAGTCCTTTCTTCAATACAAAACAAGCCAAGACCTAGGGGGTGTGTAGCCATGGGTGTGCTTCCCAAGTACACGGTCAAGCTCTTACTCCCCCTTCCCTTCCTTATGGACTCTTGGTAACACCAGGAATAGCACCTTCAGAATATATTGAATAGGCATTAAATGCAAAAAAGAATATATAGCCAGATATTTTATGAGAATGACCTTGTCAAGCTTAATTCCACAGCAAAGTCCCTCTGTCCCACACAGATCTATAATTCACTAGGATCGTGTTTGCTACAGGTAGTGCTAATGAAGTTAGTTAAATTGCATGTGCAATATGGAAAACTGTCATGGACTGCACCTTGTAGAAGACAAACTTGCTTCAAGGGTGTAATGAAAATGATGGACACATTTTAAACATTTTCTGCATTTTATACATAGCAAGAGCGCTTCATATGAATGTGTCATGTGTGTAACAGGTGAACAGAGACCCTTTTATAATGCACCAGGAGTATTTTCAAAATAAACTTCCAATACTTTTGGTTTCACTCTTATGATTTTTTTCCTTAAAGATATCAACATTGGATCTGAGGGAATAGATGCATTGAGCTACCACTTTTCAATTTGCTCTGCACTAGAAACAACTGTACCCCTTTGCTGCTTTTTCAAAGCTTATTTAGGAAATTCTTCCACATTTCTGAATAGAAAGAGGTTTCACATACTTTTAACTCATCCTTCTAGAATCAAAGTGAGAATGCATAAAGTGTTCTCACAACGTGAACTGATCTTTTGCCAACCCTGAGTCAGCAAGGGCCCTATGTAATCTCTTCAGGGTATCAGTTGGCTTTATAGTATGCAGGTTAAATTTTGCAAACTTAGGAACATGTGTCATGCACAAGGCGACTGGATCACAGATGGGTACACACACCTCTCTCCTGCACTGAGCTACACCTCACTAGATGCTCTGATGGACTGTGTACACACATAAAAGAAACCAAGGGTATTCTTTTTTATGGTCGCAAGTCTCATAATTAAACCATGATTCTTGCAAGGTATAGGTTTAATTAATGGGAGACATCACCAACATTTTTCAATAAAGTACCACAAATGTTTTAACATCTACCTGGTTATTAGCCTTGGGGCTATATTTAGTACACACAAATCAGGAAGCCTTCTGGAGCAGGTTAATAGCAAAGGTTACCGCTGAGGAAAATGGCCCTGTTATAGATTTACAAATGACAGTGTCAATAGACTTAACCAAGAGTGTGTACTTAAAGATAAAATGTGTGCTCGTGGAAAATTCCTCATCTGAACAAATATCAGAATTTTCACAGCCTAGAACGGGAAGGAGGATTCCTCTCAAAGCCCCTTTTAAGACGGCCTAGGGCTCAATGCAAAGTTGGCAAGCAGTTACTACGGCAACCTAATATTGTTCCCTCCATCTTCAAGAGTCTGCACACTGAAGCCATCGCGGTTCCCCGACTTCTGTGAGGCTCTAGCAGGGGAAGAGGAAGCATTTTAATAAATATCCCTCCCTTTGACAAAAAAAGAAGAAAAATCGTACTGGGCCCTTACATGTACCATGTTTACAAAAATACCAGATCAAATGGATTTGAGACATAAACCCAATTCAGGACTGGCTTGGCCCTCCAAGGGGCCTCCCAGGGAAAGGAATTTCTTTATATTCTTGGAAGCCCTTTTCTAGAAAAGCCATTCCATTCATACCTCTGCAGGGATGTGAGCGGGTATGAAGGGCCCTGAGGAAATCTGTAAGAGCCCCTATTGCCCCCACCCCCACCCTTTCATCCCTTTAAAAGTCCTGTCAGCCATGCCCCCCTCTCTCCCACCTAAGGAGGGATTTCCAATGGTCCATACATAAAATTCACCCAGGTTGTAATTTATTGGAACTGTACATTGGAGTAGACTGTGGGGGCTACTTCTGATAAGATGGAAGCCAAAGAACATTTTCAAATAAATGCCATAAAATTACAGTAGCTTAAAATTTTGGTGAATCATAGTCTGTTGGTTATTTAAAATGCATGGGTCAATGTGTTCCTGAGCTTAGGTATATGCTATGTAAGATTAAAATCTTGGGGGGAAAGCTTTTGACAAAAATTGAACAGTTTTCACAAAAGAGAAGCCCTAAAAGAACAGAATCTAGAAGTTGTTAGATTTCTTTCTCATCGCCACTAAAGCTTTGTTGTTGTTTTGTTTTTTTCTTTTAACCTTTGCTAATTTTTTTTCTTTGGAATAACAAGATTGCTCTTTTGTCAAAAATACATAAAAACAAAAACACATCAAGCTTCTTAATATTTAGAAATATATCCATATTCCTTATTACGTAAAACATTTAATTTATTTTTGTAAAAAATTCTTTAAATATAAACATAAAATACTGTAACTAAAACAAGTGCCTATTTTAAAAAATTAAATGTGTAGTAGAAATATGAACAAACTCAAAACATAGAGAAAGTACATAAAGTTTATTTTGGTAGACTCGCTTTTTATAGGCATTGGTTTAAAGTGATTCTTTTCACAGATGATTCTTTGAGAAGCTAAAAAAAAAGCAAAGGTTTACATTTCCTTTTATTTTAAAGATGCATAGTAATGACCTGGAAATAAGGATTCTGCCATTCCTGTCTGGGAGAGCCAGCAGATGGAGAGAAGGGAAGCCCCCTGGCCTCTTGGCCCCCTCTGGAATCCCCTTTACACTCTGTGAGGCTGGTCGCTCGCAGACACTAGAGTGAGAGGCCATCATACAGTATATTTGGGGGTCAGGGGCCACCAGAGGCTGCAGCCCCTTGGCTTTCACAGACCTGTGCATCTACCCCTCACCGAGGCTGGATAGGCAGGCTATTTGCTCCTGTGTCAGGTCATGCCAATGTTCTATGGCATGATCCACCAGACCCAAATCCTTCCTCCTTCCTTTACGTCCCTGCAGGATACTCACCTTGCTTCAGGGGGCCATATGAAAGCCCCTTCCCACTGTGTCCTGTTCTGGAGCATTTCCTCACCAGTCCAGAGGGGGGATACCTCACCTTTTAACAAAACCTGGGAGACACTCAATGAAACTGGGGGACAATCTAGTGATCTACAGTTTAGTGGCTACGAGTGAAAAGTTATGAGGAAACACAAAGTTTCCATAAAGACTTTAAAGCTCCTTGAGATGCCAGATCGCTGAGCACAGAAATCCCCCAGTTGTAGAGTGTGGGTAGCCTCTGGCAGACTTCCCCAGCTCTACTTTGCACCTTCATTCTCTACATATGGCAGAAATTCCAAGTCTTTGGTTTGTGTGAGGCAAAACCAGGTTTATGGAAAACACAGCATCTGCTTCATGTCTATTTTGTCTCCCTCAAGACAACTCGATGTCCTGATGAGCAAGAGTACCCTTAAAAAGCTCAACTACTAAGGCCAAGCATTGCACCCACAACATCTCCGGCTGCTTTGACATGGCCACACTTCATTAGTTTTAATTTACAGAAAGGAAATTAAATAATAACATTTTTTTCCCAAAGCAGAACTGTCCAGAATAGGCCTTCAGCTTAAAACAAAACATAGCATGTTTTTAATTAAATAATTCCCTAAAGAAATTCAAAATTCAAAATGCCAGCTCTGAGGGATGACTGGCCTTATATTACAAAGTTTAAGAAATGAAACTTGCAACGTTAGCTGGAGATCTTTGTCCTTGATGATATTCTGCAGACTCCCTCTCAAGGGTGAGTCCATTTTCCAATTTTGGGGCGGTGTGACTTTTATTTTAACTCATCACTAATTCCAAAAGAAGACCTGGGCATTTAAGAGAAAGTGATTTTTTTTAAAGAAAAATAATTCTAATCAGAGCCTTATTTGCAAAAATTACTTTTGAAGTTCTTTTTTTAAAAAAAGTTACATTTCCAAAAGACACATATTGGATTGGTGTACTTAATGAAACATGTTATTTTTTTCCTCCTATGGGGCTGTCTGTGTCTGACTACGTAAGACCTGGATAAAGACGGTGCTAGTTTACAATGAGGGGATTTTGTTCAAAGCTGAGGGCTCCATCAAGTTTTCTTTCCACTAGCTTCAATTGGGACAAAAATTGGCTCTTTAAAGCTGAAAAGTAATGGGTGTGATTCATATGCTCAACAGAGATAGGAGTTGTGTGGAAAAAGTGTGGGTACATCTGGAAATGGCCAAGGTACAAAGGCTTCCTTCCCTTTGTTCTTCCATGGAGACTTTTAGCACTTGGATTTTGAATGTTTTCTTTTAAAGCCACACACACATACACACACACACACACACACACACGCACACATGGAGAGAGAGACACACACACACACACACACACACACACTCCCTCCCTCCCTCTCTCTCTCTCTCTGAACTGATGGCACTCAGTATCAACATCATTTTCTCTCTTGGCAACATAAGGAAATGGGGGGCAAAACACCTTACAAACGCAATGTCATGGATTGGATCCTCTGTGTACTGAGTCTTGTAGGAATGCTACACATTTTGAAATGAGCCTGAAATTGGTTTAAAAGCTTCAAAAATCCTCCCTGAATGTGAGACTGAACCTTTATCTCCAGCTGTTGGAGCCCAAGCATCTACTCCTGCCTCTAAGCAGTGCCCCACCGATGCTTAAAAGATCTTGAACTTGATCAAATCTCTTCAGAATATGCAGTAAACTTGAACTTGGGAAGGAGAGCACATAAAATAATGTCAAAGTACTTGACTAATTTCCTCTACAAGTCACTGCGACCACGCCAGTTGGATGCCTCTCTAAGCCTGTAGACATGGTTACGGGGCCACCACAGCGGAGAGCAACTCTTGGAAGCCTGCCTTCTCTTTTCTTCACAAACACAAATGTGAAATAATTAAGTGCCACTGTCTGTTCTGGTGGAAAAATCTCTCCCTGGATGCTCAGGAACAGTGATCAGATACCTCTAACCCTCTGCTGGCCCGGGCTGCCATGTTTTGATTTGCCTTTTTTTTTTAAATCTATAGTATATATATATGTGTATATGTGTATGTATGTGTGAATGTGTATATGTGTGTGTGTGTGTGTATGTATGTTACATATGGACACCATACCTTTATTTATTTATTTATTCCTATGTGGTGCTGAGAATCAAACCTAATGCCTTCCTAAGTGCTAGGTGCTCCACACCTGAGCCCCAGCCCCAGCCCTTGATTTGCTTCTTAATAGCCTGGTGGTAAAGGTCTCCTCTCCTGGGAGAGTATCTGACTTAGTCCTTTGCTGTTTCCACATAACATTTCCCCCCAATAAACACAAATTCAAGCCCAAAGGGGAGAGTGATTTCACACCTGTCGAGGGGCTTTACCTACACTGAATCTTCCACCTGTCAACCCTCTATCTAGAAGCACCATCAAATACCTGATAAAATAACAACCACAAAATAACCAGAAAAGCCCAGAAATATAGAAAAAAATAATGAATTATGAAATGACTTGGAGGGAGAAAAAAAATCCACCTAGAACTCTACATTAGTCTTCCAGCTCCCCTGGTGAGGAAAGGCGGCAGCGAAACCCGCAGAGCACCTGTGTGTCTCTGCCAGGCCCTGCAGTCTGCAGACACGCGCCAACAGGCTCCTGCTCTACTGCCGCTTGGGCAGGATGAGGTTCCACAGCATGTCGAAGGTGTTGCCGTCTGGGTGCACAGTCACCATCTCACCGCCCTCCTGATGAACCTGCAGGAACCCAGAGTCATGGAGGCCCACTATGGACACCTTCGGCCCCTCGGCACTTCCCAGGCGAACTTGTTGACCGCTGAAAAGGAAGCACAGCAGGTCAGGCTGGCTGCGGAGAAGTAGCAGAGTGATTATCCCATTATGCAAAGGTGGGGTCCCAGGTGACTGGTTAACTACTACTCAAACGACAGGGTGGTTGGTGGGTTGGACTCTCTTAAGCCACTGACACTCCCAATTCTGATCACCCTGCTGACTCCCTCACCCCCTCCACCCCTCAAAGGCAACAGTGCCACTTCTCTGGGTTGTTGGGTTGAGACTTGGAGCAGGAAGGCTGAGTCAAAATAAAAGCCTGGTCTTACAAAATAAAGCTGAACAACATCAATTACAAGATAAATGAATTCTGATCTTGCTTTCTTTGAATATTTTCCAGATGTACCTGTTTATTACATCCTTGTTAATTGTTTTCAGAATGGAGAATTCCCTCATACCTTAATTTTAATTTTGTATCATTAAAATTTTTATTTACTTATTTATTTACTAATTTATTTTTAATGGTGCTGGGGACCTTATATGCTGGGTAAGCTCTTTACCACTGAGTTTCATCTGTAGCCCCTCAAATTTTTATTTTGAGGAATTCCAAACCTATAAAAAAATTGAAAGAATAGTCCAACAAACCTCATCTCCCTTCATTTATATTCATACCAAATAATAAAATTTTCTGTATTTGCTTTCTCTCTTCTCACACACACAAACACATTTATTTTTTCTGCATCATTGAAAATAAGTTTCAGGCATCATGATACTTCATGCTTAAATACTTTAACATATATCTCCTGTGAAGAAGAACAATCTCCTATAAAACCATATAACACCACTGTCACCCTTGAGAAATCTGGTCTTGATACACTAGTGATATCTAATGTACATTGTACATATTACATACATGCTATCTCATATATGTGTAGCTAGTCTTTGTTCAGATTTCCCCATGTTCAATGGCTATCCTCTAAACACAACACGTTTACCTATCACACCTCTTTAGTCTTCTTTAATCTCCAGCACATCTCGGCTTTCTCTTTGTTTGCCAGTTTGAAGACACTGCCTTCCCAAGGGTGGAGGCTGGTCATTACACCTCAAAGGTTCTCAAAGCTTAGCTGTAGGAGAGTCCCTGGAGCATCCATCCGCACACAGTGTGCAGCCAGGATTTAGTAGGTCCTGGCTGCGAATTTGCCTTTCTAACAAGTTGCCAGATGAGGCTGCCCCTGTTTCCTGGAGATCTCACTTTGAGAACCACTGTTCTAGAACATTCCACCACTTAGATGTATTTGATCATTTTCTCTCAGAACATAATAAACTGATTTTAAACATTTTCAACATTGTGTCCTCCTCTCACATCCTACCGGGAGGTATGAGATGCCTGTGTTGCCACTCCTGGCAACACTGAAACTTGGTCACAGTGGTGGTGCCCACTGGGATTCTCCATCATGAAAGTGAAAACTAATTACTCAGACCAGGATCCATGGCCTTGTTTTAAGACACTATTTTAACCAAGGAATTTTAAAAGAATGGAGACAAATGAGCACTGACCTGTGTATCCAGTATTTGTAATAAAGGGGAAGAACACCATTGGGCCCTTTGTCCTGGAACGTGTGGATCAGTGTCTCCAGCACCGTCACCACCCTGGCGATAAGGTAATCCGCTCGCAGGGGCTTTAATGCTGCATTGTATTGCTTATTGTATTCTGTGACAAGATCATTGATGCAGATGGTAGGATTATTTTTGGTTACATTGAATCCACAGCCTGGGCAAAAATAAACAAATAATTGATAAAATGAGCAGTTCAACATCTTGATGGTATCACACATTCCTCTCCACCACCTGGAAAAAGTTAGTGATTGTTTTGTGGTTGTTACTGCAGTGCTGGGGATCCACCCCAGGGCTTTGTCCCACGTCAGGCAAATGCCCTACCATGGAGCTGCATCCCATCCCCATAAAAATTGTTTCACTTTCTTATTGTCATTTCATATCTACGGTCTCTGGCTACTTAGATACTGATATATCTCTGAGACCATCTCCTTTTTATCCTTCCTATATAACTGAGGACCATCTCAACTTCAATAGAAAGAAGAAGTTGGGGGAAAAACCCACATCTTACTAAATTTAATTAAGCAGAAGCTATTATTGCAGCAGAACTTAGTGTTATTTCTGAAATAATGACTCTCATGTGGTCTAACTAGGAATTGTGTTCTGTATCCAGCCCAAAATGAAGTATCCATTTATTTTCCTACTTGAATAGAGAGAATACATGCTTGAAGAGAGAGAATTTTATTCAGGGCTTAAGGCGTAAACTCTGGATTCACAGATTTCAAATCTTTGCCATGAGACATCCCTAGAACACAACTAGTATTTTATCCTTGGAAGCCTCCGGGGCTGAGGCTCTGCTGTTGGAAAGGAACAAGTTCCTAGGTGTGGTGTTTGAATGTGCTCCTCTGTGCTTACTGCTCCCATCCTCTGGGGGAGGGGTGGTGACTTCAGAGGAACCCAACCTCAGCCTGCAGCAGGTCCCTGAATCAACCTAAGAGGTTTTAAATAAGAAAACAGGACTGCAAGAGCTAGACCAAGGCCATCACACAGTCAGTGCCTCTAAGGAAAAAGTCCCCACAACATTTGCTTCAGGTGCAATGACACACCTATAGTGATAGGACTCTTCAGGAAATGTTTGGCCTTTATTAATGTAAAGGGATGGATGGGCTAGCCTCTGATTTTTAAAAGCATATTTCAGTTATTAAAACACAAAGCAATGTAAACTGCACTGGGGAAAAAGACCCAATATTTATGGTAATGGGCAGAATCTGCAGCTGTGCCTTTGTCCACTCATCCAGCAACATATCTGAAGCACCTATTGAAAGCTGAGCATTAAACTGAGAGTGATCTAATGCTGAAAATCTCCCCTGCATTCAAAAACTTGAAAGTCCTAGGGAGATTAGTGATATTAACTACTGTCAACTTAGGCTCTGTCCTGCCAAGGACCACAGAACACCCTGCTGACAACTCTGAATCTTTCCTTGGTTGAAGATTGCCCCTAGCCTCCAGTGGCCTTAAGAATTTAGTAAAAGCTACGAATTCATTCCCCCTTGTAGACAAAATTCTTTAGCTCCAAAACTAAATTAATTTCTTCAATTCCAAAGCCATCCCCAGGCCTCTCTGATATCTGTGAACATCACTTGGAAATTTTTTGCATCTACCTCAATAATTCATTGAAAGATAGGCAATGGAGCTGTAAGCTATGAAGTAGCTTGCCCAGAATAATACCGCCAGTTGGTAGCAGAGCTGGAAACATAAGCCTTGTGTTCTTTGGCTGGCACTTTAACACATGGTCACATGTTTTCTGTCCATTACTGATTTCTGAACACCAATTAAATTCTACTGGGCATCAGGGGCATGTCAGCAGTTAGATGAACAGGGACTTAAGAACTTCTGGAAATGACTCTGTATCATTCTTCTTGCCTTATCTGAATATGCAGAGGTGAAACAGGGATTCCAGACCCCACCTTGACCAGCCTGCAACTGCTTTGAAAGGTTAAAAATAAGGCAACTCTTTCATGGCTGGAAAGGTGAAGGTTCTGTGGCACAAACCTGTAATCCCAGCAGCTTGAGAGGCTGAGGCAGGAGGATCACGAGTTCAAAGCCAGCCTCAGCAATTTAGTAAGTTGCTCTAAATAAAATACAGCTGGGGATGTGGCTCAGTGGTCAAGTGCCCCTGAGTTCAATCCCTGGTACCCCCTCCCCAAAAAGAATGTAAGGTCAGTAGGAGAACTCTTAGAAATTAACCTTCTTATTACATAATGGTATATTGTTTATTTTCATTTCAAATTCAATGATAAGCTGGAGTGTGTGAGGGATAAGACCACACCTGTTTGATGTGATACCATCTGGTGGTTTCCATGGCCTTAGACAGGAACTTCTAAGCCCTGGAATTGCTCTCGACCACCTTGGTCCTCTCTGCACATTACCATACTCTATAAGACCCAGAAAAGTTATCCCATTTGACAATCTGCTCTTCCCATTGTAGGCATGAATGAGCTGTTTTAATTTTTGTTGTTTTATTAATCTAAAAACTGCAAATGGAAAGGCTTTAAAAACTTACCGATAAGTATGTAGAATGTTTCTCCCATAAGGGTTGAGTTAACCAGAACTCCTCCCATCTTCATAAGGTCACTGTAATAAATATCGTTGGGTCACTTCACTTGTAAGTTGATATCCTAAAGGAAAATCTGCACATTAATGAAGCAATCAAGGACACAGAGGGATCAGATGGAGTCATTGAGCCGAAAGAAGATGAGCAGAATGCTCCTGAAACTACTGCATCAGGGGCCTCGCCTGGGCCCTTCTCCGTTTTCAGACAACTAATCACTTCTTGGGGACATTTCAATATTAAAGCAGCTCTTGGGGCCAGAGGTGAGAGACCTAGAGAACATACTTAGCACAAACCCCAGAATTCTCCCCTACACCCCATCACTGCTTTTCATCATCAAAGACACTTTCTGAAGATGCCTCCTGTGAGTCAAGTTCATCAATCACCTCAGTATCAAGAGCCTCCAGCGAGGTGTGCCTATGTGCCTATCTCGTGCTAGGTGCAGGGGGCAGGAAGAGAAGGCATTCTCAGGGTTCACTCCATTCAGAAGATGGTGCTCAAGAAACAACATGGCCCTGAATTACCAGCATCATGAATGTTAATTCAGGCCACATTGTTGAGACACTGTAGAAGTGTCTTGAGCAGAATGCTATGAAGACCCAGAGGAGGGACTTGTTTTACTGAGTTATTAGAGAAAACCCTGAAGATCTGCCAACAGTCAACTTGGACAACAGAAGTGGACTTGTCATTGGTCCATTGCCACTCCATCTTGGGGATCTGTTTGTGCCCTGGTCACAGTAGAATGGACCAAGAGGAGATACTGCTTTGAGCGAGACCACCCAGGCCTTCACCACCCATATGAGCAGAGACACGACTGGACCATGTGGACGTCATAGCCACCAGGCTCAGACCTGAGGCTGGCAGCTAGATCTGGCCATGTGGGGTAAAGGAGGCTCCTCTGGGGACTTGAAGCTGGGAAAGAGACACTGGGCACTATGAAGCCAGAGACCAGAGAGCAGCTGGTGGTCTCCAGGTTCCGCGGGGCTCATCATCCTGCACTGTGTCCCAGGCACAGCACCAAGCCCCTTCTCAGCACAAAACTCGCCTGCTGGGACTAGTCTCATCTGTATGGAAAAGATTATGAGGCTGACTGAGGTTCCAGCACTTGGAAGTGCGGAGCTGGGATTCAGACCAGGCCTCCCCGACAGCCAGGCCTGGGTTACAACACTGCGCCGTGGGGCCTGCTGCTCCTGTGAAGCCCTCCTTTCTAACAGGTTCCTTACCTCCATTGCTCTAGAAGCTCTGCTGTCCTAGCACAGCAGCCTGGGCTGAGAGCAGAAGTGCAGGAGCAGCCCAAGCACCAATAGGATGTGGGATGCTCACAACGGGACCTTTCAATGACAAGGACCTTTATGTCTCTTTTCTGCATCGAGTCAGGGTTCTCAATGTGGGGACGCATCTGTCATCCTGGTTGTCACAGCTTGAGACAGTGCACTGGCATCTAGTGGGCGGAGGCGGGGCTGCTGCTGCATGTCCCCTCAGGCCAGCACTGCCCGAGGACAAATATGTCAGCAAATTATCAACAGGCCTAAGGTTGAGAGGCTCCTCTAGAAAACCTGTGAGCTGGAGACTTGAGCCTTTGTCACTCTCCCAATTCTCCAAGGGATTTCTTTCTCTTCTCTTCCTGCCACCTGTGTCCCCACAATGGCACAGTCAAGCCTCTGCCTCCACAGGAGGACAAAAGAGTTCCCATAGCTCAGACATGGCTCCTCTGCCTGGTGGGCGGCAGCTTTTCTGAGCTGGCCCTGAGCGCCAGCTCTGGCTAGGCTTCATGTTTTCCGATTTTGTATGGGAATGAAGCAGCTTAAGAAATTCTGGGTTCGCATGAGGGCAAACAAGAACGTCTATCCCTAGATGAAGAGACAGGCCATGTTCTCAGTTTTTCTTTTCCCAATCATTTATTCAAACAGCTGCTGTGATCCTCCCGTGGCTAAAGCAGTGTGCTCAGTACTGTGGGGACCCAAGGTGAAGGAATCCTGCCTTCAAAGAGCTGGAACTTCATGGGAGACAGACAAGAGCCCACATGACTCTGCTTCAAAGCAATGTCATAAAAGTGTTTCAGACACTCAAGGTGCTCTCAAGCTGTGGAAGGAGTGACCGCTGAGACACTCGGGGAAGGCACCTCCCTGAGCTGGGTCTTAAAGGATGAGCAGAAGCTCAAGATGCAGAGGAGAGGGAGGAGCAGGGATGCGGGGAGGGATGGGCAAGAGCCCAGGCAGACGTCACAGAGAGAAGGAGCAGAGGGAGCCGGAGCAGGCCTCCCACAGAAGCTCTGGAAGGAGGTGGGCCCTGCAGTGATGTGCCTGGGTCTGGTCTTGGTTTCCACGCTGATGTGACATCTAACTAGGGGCCAGCTGAAACCCTGGTGAAGGTCACAAGATAAGTGAACTCTACATAGCTGGGGCCATTTCAACCATCGAATAGTGGCTCTATGTAGGTCAATGAGGCTATATTAAAAATAAATCCAATTCAAAATCCAAGTCACACACACAGGGGTGCTGAGGCAATGACTGTGGAAACAGGCTGGGAACCTTGGTAGTAGAAGTTTCTTAAGGTGCACCACGGAGGGCAAGCCTTCTCCCTCCCCACAGCCTGCTGCCCCCAGAACTTGGAACAGCCCTGTATACAGAAGGAGATCAAAGAATGCTGCTAGGTTAACCAGTGAGGCTACAAGGTCAAAGCCCTGAAAAGGTGAACAGATTCATTTAAGATTCTAGTCTCAGTATTTAACTTACTTTCCTAAGCCTCATTACCTGTTGCTCGGTTGACAATACTTCCTCCCATGATGGAGCTTTGGATTCTGAAGCTTCCTCTGAGAAGTGTGCAGCTCAGGTGCTGCAGACCTTGCTCCTGAAGGTCTGTGACTGTCTGAGGATCCCCCAACTCTACAGACAGTAGGGACACTGAGCGTCTGGTAATAAGCATACGTCAGCATAATGTGGGGAACACAGACTTTGGAATTATCTACACCCAGGGGACAGCAGAGACACATGTGCATATGAAGTCGTGGCCACAGGGGATGGCAGGTGAGAGGCAATGGAGAGGACTTTTCTTTGAATACCAGTGGAGGACCTCAGCTTCTCTGAGAGTCCTGCTCCTAAAATGTTGCTCCAGGAACCCATACGATCATGAGAACTGCAGGTGGGAGGGAGTGGGAGGACCTCCTTTCCATATCCATGTGAAATATTTGCAGGAACATTTAGGGGGGCATGCGGGGAGGCAGGGAAGGAAAGGCTCCAGTTATCATCATCCTCTTTTCCTTGTCTTTTTAATAACTGCCACCAAAGCATCCCTCAGTCACAATGACACAGGTACCTCTGTCCTTACTTTGGGAAAGACAGTGACTGACAACCCTGGATGCTGAACTCAGTCAACCGTAGACAAAGGGTAGCTCTGCTGAGCAGAGACAATGGTAAATGCAGGTTGGAAACGAGAAGGGTTTTTTTTTAGTCCATAAAATAAGACTTTTTAACAGAAAACACAGAAAAATAGCTCCCATCCAGTACTCCATCAGAAAGAAAAAAGGAAAGCAAGAAAGCTGACAAACAGGAAGGACAGAGCATTCTGGGGACACAGGCACTCTGACAGGGCTAGCAGAGACACCTGGTGGTGCTCGTAAAACTCCACTCTGCAGCCAGCAAAGGGCAGGTGGAGTTTCAAGTCCAGCTGCCAATTCTGCAAACATATGCCACAAACCAAACAGGCTGAGCTCTGCAGGCTCAATAAGAAGGTAAGAGGGAGCTGAACTACACGTACCTGATACTCGGGAATGGACCGCACTGCCTCCACAATGGCGAGGGACATCAGGTGCTGCACAAACGGAATCCTCTGTCCCAGCTGAGACCTCAGGGGGATGGAGACCAGCACAGTAGAAAGGGTACAGTCCATGGAGCTCAGCCAGGCATTCCGTCCCCGCCCTGGAACATAGACCATTGGGAATCTAGTGCTTCACCAAATGGACGCTCTGAGGTGGGAGAGTGCCCCACTTAGTACATGCCTGCATATTCTGGGGTGAACTCAATAATCAGAAGGGCACTGTAAAACTTGAAGCTGTGTTGATGAAAGGGTTTCCCTTAATTAGCATCATGCCCTGTGGCATATCATTTATGCTTTGATGACTGAATCGTACAGTGTCTGAACATCGGCCTGCCTCATTCTCACTGCCCGTCACAGGGTGAAGACAGACATGCTGGGAAACTGGAGCAATCTACACTGATACAGGAGAAGTTCTGCAAGCCACTTTTTCAAAGTGATCTTGTTATGGGGTTGTCCACACAATCCAGTTAACATTACTAAACACCACAGCAGTTTGCTTCAAGTGGGGGGACTGTATACCACATGCTGGTTATCTCAAGAAAGTAGTTTTTAAAAAGTGACCCCTAACATTAACTCTCTGAGTTGTTACTTTTCTTAAAATTTAATTTAGGAAAGTAAAATGATCAAAATGAGAAGTATGATTAATCAAAGTTCTTTTAGAATGTCTTTAAAAATCCACCATACTGAGTCCCATAGTTTGAATCATTTTTTTTCTTATTGAGCTATGTTCAAGAGGAATAAGTGTAAAATAACAGATTTTTATTTCTCTGCTTCTTCTGAAAAAGCTACATGAGCCTCTGAGAGCCTGGCTGGGGATCAGGAGGGGCAGGGCCTACCTGCTGGTGTCTCTTACAGACACTGGGCAAGGAACCTGGGGCAGACAGCACATGGGCTCTGGAGGATCCAGGCTCTTGTTCCACAATCAGCGGGTGGAAGAGGCCCAAGCAGCACTCTGCTTCTGTGGTTACTTTGCAAAAGATCATTGATCTAGTGTCCACCTCATGAAAATTCCAGTGCTGGCAAGGGTGGGAATCCACAAGCGAGAAGCCCTTCCACATGATACTTAGAGACACAGAAGGACCCTCGGGAGGACCTTCAGGAAAATAAATCTAACACAGTTATGATTTACAAATGCAAAGACCAGAACACATCAGAGAGAAGAATTTACAAAATGTAGGCCTGTGGTTGTTAAGGCCATCAGAAGCAAATGTCGAGTGACCAACCTACACGGCCGTTTGAGAGAGTATTTTGATTCTGCTGAGGCTAATGCTTCCCAACACAGTTTCCTTCCCTCTGGCCCCATTTCAGAGGGCTGTGAAAATGGGAAAGACTCCAACTCAAGTTGTCTCAGTGATCAGCACACAAGATCAGTGGGCTCTCTGGCCAAGAGAATCATAGATTTTAGCAAAGAAAAACAACAAAAGATGACTGACCTTTGCCCTGGGTTTGCCGGACTGCAATGGCAATTAAGCCCATTTCCTGTGGCATCTCAAACATCAACCTGCAAATGGTGGGAAAAATTGGTCAGCTGGAACAGGGAATCGTGCAGGAGGAGCACAGCTCCGACAGGAGGGGACAGGGCTTGTGTTCACAGTGTGCGTGTGGCCAAGGAAGTTGAGTCGCACAGCTGGAAGGGCTCTGCCCTCCTTCACAGCCTCTGCAGTGAGAATGCCCACAAGAGCTCAAGAAATGCCCGAGGGCACCGAGCGCAGAGGAGGGACAGAGGCACCTGTTGGTGTCCTCAAGACTGGGTCAGATGATCCATCTTAGGAATATTCCACCAAGTTCTTTCTTCCCCCTCTGGTGCATGCACTCTGCTCAAGTGACAACTAGCAATTGCTGTCATTTGTTTCTACTTACAGTGAGTTTCTGTTCAAACACCAGTACACAATCACAACAGAAGTTTCTGATTATTCAGAAAACCAATATGGTGGCAATAAAGACGTTTAAAAGATACACCATCCCCTGAGAACTAATTAGGCTTTAACTATAGTAAATAAATCTACACCTTCTGAGAACCTGGAAGAACCTGGATCATTTTAGGCTTTAGTCCCGTGTTCTAAAAATCCTATATCCAAAGTGCTTATATGCTGAATACATTTTAAGAGGTGACTATTTTAATATACAATTTTAAGCTGACTTTTACACACATTTGTTGTATTAATAACTTGTAATCATTTACATTTTTTTCTGTTTCAGTATTCCAAGCAAGGAATTGGGGATTTAATTCTATTTAGAAAAACATTTGTCTTATTTTAGTCTATTCATGGTTGTTGTCTTCCATCTTAAAATATCAACCTTAAAAAAGATCAATGTTTATTAAATATTTAGTAAAAAGTTATCCAGTCATCCTTTAAATGGAATTTCCCTGAATAACTTTAGTTTAAAAAATAAAATTATTTAGGTCTTGAGATAAATTTCAGAGCTTCCCTTAACAACACACCCATGATTTAATAATCCCATTCACAGAAAAAAATTGCTTAGATTCCTTATGTTATATATAAACTCTTCATGCTCCAAACAAAACACATGTCCCCTGGTTGCATCCTCTGCAGAGATTGAGAACAGTTGGCCACCAGCCTTTCTAATAAGAACCTTTGAGTACTTGAATTTCATTACTAAATTTCCACTTAGTCAATAAAAGAATCTATTTGTAAAAGTTCCTGTTGGGGTCTCTTAGGCAGCCCAATGTTATTAAAATAACAGCATTTCCTATGTACACAACAGAAAATACACTTGGATTAGAACTTTTGTAAAAGGCTGGTCTTGCCACTGTTGAGAAAGCTTGTTAAGGAATTTTACCTTTAAAGTAACACCCTTCAGGTTCTTTGTGTACTTTTGTCATTATTGTTGTTGGGTTTTTATTTTAATTTTAATTTTATTTTATTTTTTATTTTTTTGCTGAGGCTGGCTTTGAACTTAAGATCCTCCTGCCTCCCAAACTGTTGGGATTATAGCCATGCACCATTGCCCATTGTCTTTATGTAGTTTTGCTGTGGACATTTGTTCCTCTTGCACCAATCATTTGTCTTTATCTTGTTAATATTAACTGCTCCTTTCCTTCTGAATCCCTCCCTCTCTCATTCTCAGCCACAGATTTTGGGTGAGATGGATTCCATTGTTAACTCCAGGTGAACCCTAAGTGCTCAATTGGTTCTATTTCATTCCCCTTTAATTTACCAGAGCACTACCATCTTAACTGATGGAAAGAATGTATCCACACTGTTTTCATTAGGTGAGTGACACACAATGGGGGAAAAAGTGTTTTCTCTGTTGCCTGAAATAGCAGCAGAACAGATGCTCTCTTTTCCAAATGGTTTATGCACTGTGGCTACTAGGAGAATAGCCACACTGGAAATTAAGCTGCTGAGGGAGCCCAGAGCATAAAACCAGGGATCTCCTGATAGAATGAACTGACTTAGGCCTGCTGCAGAACTGGTACATTACTATATACACACATAGCTTGCTTTCTTGCTTTCTTTACTGGAGGTGGGAGGTTACTGGGGATTGAACTCAGAGGCACTCAACCACTGAGCCACATCCTCAGCCCTATTTTGTATTCTTTTATACACAGGGTCTCACTAAATTGCTTAGTGTCTCACCATTGCTGGGGCTGGCTTTGAACCCAGGATCCTCCTGCCTCAGCCTCCCTAGCCACTGGGATTACAGGCGGTTGCCACTGTGCAGGCCATGTAGCTTTATTTGTATAAATTATGCATACATTTATATTTTTGTTGTTTAGCTTAATTGCAGTTTTTGTAATAAAACAATTACTAATTCATGAAATAGTCTAGTTAAACTTTTTTAATTTCTAAAAAGTTTAATTGATAACAAGAGCCACCTAATAAAGGCTTGAGGGAAATAAATGTTTAAAATACATAAAAATTAATGAAAAAATATAGAACTACCATGACACAGCAATCTGTCTTTCGGAAATGTACCTGAAGGAAGTGAAACTACCATCTCTCTCTCTCTCTCTCTCTCTCTCTCTCTCTCTATATATATATATATATATATATATATATATATATATATATATATTATGTATATATTATGTATATACGTATACATACATATACTATTAGTACTCTTTATTATCAGGAAATATTTCTTTTTACTTTAACCATAAAATCTTTAAAAATAATAAATATGATTGAATTCTCCAGAAAAACAAACTTTAATTCCCTCAAAAATGACAATCTTAAATATTGGATGTGCTAAAGACCTTTATGTGATTAGATGCAAATAAGAAAGCAATTAAATCATTATTCATCAGTACTAATGAGCATGTTATTCAGGCCTATTCTTCAATTAAAAGAAAATAAGGGCCTAACATGTGAGAAAGAGTGATTGTAAGAACAGAAATGTAAGTACAAGTCATGTTGCACTGAATGACTGGTGGGACCCACTGATCACTCCTTCCCAAATCCTATCAATGGCAACACTATCTGTTCAAGTCACTTCACATTTTATATTACTAATAGGGAAAAAACTCTTGAGAGTCAGGTGTGCATTTTTCTAAGTGAACGTTCTTCCTGTCATCTTTTATAAATATTTTTAAGGCCTCTATGACCTTGTTTTCTCAAAAATGTTCTACTATCTCTAAAAATATATTTAAAATTCTCCCTTAACTCTATTGTTTCTGTAAACATTCTTTTCCCAGGCATATTATTTTGCTATTATCACTATCTACCCCAACTGTAGCTCTCCTTTTCTATATAAGATCTAGAGATCTCTCCATGCTTTATAAGATCTAGAGATCTCTCCATGCATTGACCTCTATCAAACTTTCCCACATTCCCACCACTTTTATGTCACACATATATGCTATTTTCCCCCATTAAATAATGTTACATAAAATTGTGACTACGATAGACTTGCTGATCAACATTCATGTGATTGCCTTTATTTCATATAGTACCAATATGCGCTATTCATACATTTATTTATTTAGCAAACATTTATTAATTTTTTGGTATGGGCAATGCTTTTGGCATTGCAGATATAATTGGAAATTAGAAATTTTAGGTAGTTTTTAGCTGAGTGGTTTTGTTAGCATTTTGCTAGTTTATATGACATGGAAACATTCCGATGTGGTGTTAATATGTTCAAACTAGATTGTGTGATCTTGAATTGTAGGGATATGTTTATTTCATTTGCATCCTGGGGCAAAATCTGGAGGACTCTATTGAGAAAGTATTAGGAAAGAAGGAATCTGAAGATAGGTTGTAACTGGAATTAGATTGGTGAAAAATGCTGCATTAAAAAAATCTTGATTTTGCAAGATTGGGGGCATGTGTTTTAGCTAGAACTTTCGGCAATACATTCTGGAAGAAAAATTGCTCCTTATCTCTTTGTCCTGACATCACTTTGAATATTGAAATGGCGAATTCAAAAATATTTTATAATTTTATAATATTTTATAATTTTATAATATAATTTTATATATTTATTTATAATTTTATATTTTATAATATAATTTACATCAAAGGCATAAATGCTTTAGAATGCAAAGTATATTTATGCTTTAGAATGCAAAGTATATTTCTTTCTTTTTTGACACCTCATTAAACCTTCATCATGTAATTTTATTTAAACACACTAGCCAGTGGTCCTCATCAGACATGCCACAGTGTCCAACTTGCATACATTCTTTCCCATATGCATACTCAGATATAAAGCCCAGGCCAGTCAGTGTCAACTCTGTGTTCCAGACCTTAAAACCCATGGCATCATTTTCTGATAGTTTTATACGAAACACTGATTCTGATACAATCAAGAACAGAAAAGAAATAACATCTCTTCTCATAAAGATGATTGTATTCTCCCAAATCATCTGCCACTGTCCAGCTCCCTGTTGGGCCACATGAGGGCACATGAAAACAATGACTATGAGACAGGTTCCACAAGTCTCCAAGTTTTCCAGGAAGACTGAGCTGTGGTTGCTCTTTGTAAGATGGATTTGCAACTTTCTTCACTTCCCTATTTCAACTCCAAATTAATTTCTTGAGCTCCAATCCTTATTTATGATTGGTTTCTGAGGAAAACCCAGGCCAACATAATATAAGATGATTTTTGGGCAGCACTAAAGTGGCTAAAGAAGTTTGCTAAAGAAGGCTATGTTAAAGTGGAGCTTTTGAAAGAGGACTCATTTTTTGTACCAGCTTTTGGTGGAGGATTAGATTTTTGTACTCTGTAGCTGCACTGAATCCCTTAACCTGAAGCCTAGTGGCTGAAAACAACCCTTACCTATACTTCTCACAATGCTGTGTCCAACTGGTTGCTCTGATGCCTATTGGGCTCCCTCATGCAGCTGCCCTGGGTCGGGGGAGGTCACTGCATGAGTAGTTTAGCAGCTGAGAGACCCTAAAATTTGGTACTGGGTCTTCTTCTTTTTCTGGGGGTCCAGAGTTCCTCAAGAGCTAGGGGCAGTGGGGAAGGAGGTTGTGAAAAGCTCTGAAAGCTGGTGAAGTCTAGATTCTGAAACTGCCCCACATAGCTTCCTGTCACATCTTATAAAAGCCAAGGCAGTTGACCAGGACAGCTCAGCATCAGAGGTGGGGGCAAATCCCACTGCTTTTGGCATAAGGTTCACAAAATTACAGCTATGTTTTTTAAAGACCACAAATGGAAACCTTTGAAAACTTGATATTTCATATTAATTCCCCACCAGAGAAAAAACAAAAGCACACATATACCAGTTCTCTGTCCATTTTAAAGAAAGCTGATCTTCTGTGTTACCTTAGAATCAGGATGGTCTGATTCAAACAGCTTCCATTTTTATTGATTTAATTCTACATACTGTTTAACATAAATAAACAGGAAAACCACAAGATAAAAACAACTGTCCATCTGTAACTTTTTCAGTGTTAGATTCTGTATTTATTAAAAATTGCATTTTTATTAAACATAACATGGTTTTTACAGAAGTTAAGGCTGAGAAACTTGAAATATAGTAGTTCAACAGAAAATTATAACTTTTGGAAAATATTTTGTTTGACCTCAAATGGAACATTACTCATATGAATGAATACATAACAAGATGATAGTACTTTTCAAGTTTTATAAAAAGCTTTTTATTTTAATCAATTTGTCATTCTGTCTCTGATTACATTCTTTTAATCTGAGGAGGTTAAAAGCAAATAGTTTTTAATCTTCTGCAATCATGAGTAGAAGGAGCTTCTCTCAAAGAAGAAAGCAGATATTATTTTTGCTTAATTAATGTGCTTTAAAAATATGTTGAAGCATATGAGCATTTTGCAAAAATAATTTAATAATTACTGTAAATTAATAATTGGCATCAGTTAAATCTTCTCAAGATACATTTCTTATTTGATAGAATTTTTGTAGTGAACTGATTTTATAATCCCTGTTGTTAATTTAATTGGGCTAACTTTAAAGTGAAATCAATGAAGAACATTTTATTACTTTTATTTTTATGTGCATTCATTATTTGCTTCTGGAAGAATTTAGAAATTCCAATTACATAAGTGCCTAGCACTTCAGTCTGTAATTTGTAATGGATAAGAAAAAAGCAGGACTTTTAGATATGTACACAAGTTACATAAAAGAAACCTGGCCCAGTTCCTGAAGTACAGGAGAACCAAGGTGCTGCCATTGGATGCCACACGGGAACCTGTAGAGAGAAATAGCATAATCAAAGTATGCTCAGATGGGAGCAGGGACCATCATGGTAAAGTTCATGATAGGGGGTTGTATCAGGAGCTCATTTATTACACATGAAAGTAAATGAAATAAAGTCCCAGTTGAAGCAAGATTATAGAACTAAACCCAACTTGGGGGTGACTGTCTGGGAAAATCTTTGTTCAACTGTATTTTGCCCCACTATTGCTGGCCTTTGAAGATGGAGAGGACCATAAGTAGGGATTGGAGAATGGCTGCAAGGAGCCAAGAGTGACTGCTGCCCAAATACCCAGAAGGACACGGGAACCTTAGTCTGCAACTGCAAGGAACTGTATTCTGCCAGTCCCAAGAATGGGCCTGGAAGAGGACCTGATGTTCCTGAGGAAAACAGGCCAGCGGGACCTCAGTTGTTCCTGCTGTAACTCCTTGAGCTGGGAACCCAGTTGAGTCCTGCTAGACGTCTGGTGCACAGAAACTGGGAGGTAAGGAGTGGGTCCTTTTTTAGTTTCTAAGTTTGTGATAATAGGTATGGAAGCAACAGAACACTGATATAAATTCTGGTACCAGCCATGCTACCATAATAAAACCTCAAATATGTGCAAAGTGTTTTGGAATCTGCTGGTAAACTAAGCCTGCTGGAATTTTGAGGAGAATAATAATAATTTTAAAAGCCTTGATTGCTTTAAAGACTGCTATAACTATGGACCCTAAAAGGACTGCAAGGGAATGCTCAGAAGAAAGAAATCCTCATGTTATTGGAACAGCAGGAAGGGAGACCCTTGTTCCACCGTGGCCAGAAGCTTAGGAAAATGGTTCCCTGCAGTCCTTTAGGAGGTAGGACCTGTCATTGGTGAGTTTACAAGTTGGGTTTACTAAGCAAAGTGTTGAAGTGAAAACTGTTTTCTTCTTTATATTTATAGTAAAATTTCAGGGTGGGGAGAGAGAGGGAGAAACTGAGGAAAGAGCTGTCAATGTGGGAAATCCTCATCCTGTACAGATGGCAAAAGGTGCTAAAAATAAGAGATAGCTGCTCTGGAGGTTAGCACAAAGAGCTGAAGGGGTGCAGCAGTACAGCCCTTTACTGCAATCTCAGGAAGATGGAAAGGTCCCAGCACTCAACACCAGGGGTTCAAGTTATGCCTGTAGGTCTTCTCAGTCCTTTCAGAGAGCCACCAGGGAGCTTCTTGGAATGATCCTTCAGCCACCACAGAAGAAGCTGAAAATGGAAAAGGAATGACCTCAGCAAGATGTGAGCACATGTTCTGTCTCATGAAGCATCCACAGGGGCCCACAAGGAACTGGGCTGTCTCATCAGCAGGACAGCGGCCCATGGGAACGGACAGGGACAGACCTCAGGACAGGGAGAGATGCTCAGAACTATCAAGATCTCTGGCAGGAGGGGGCTGGGCAAGCCACGCGGCTACTAACACAAGCTCCCTTCCATGCAGAAGCAAGAAGACACAGAGATAATCCAGGTGGGATCTTCCCGGGCCGGGGACTTAACATAGAGGAATTCCCTGATTGGATTCAATTTTCCCCACGTTTAAAGAAGAATGCCAGTAACTGTCAGTTTTCAATCCCCATGTAACAAATTAGCACAAAGGTAGTGACTTAAAACAGCACAAATTTTTTGGAACCTATTGAGAGCCACAGCCAAAGTCAGAATGATGCCCTGCATATTGCCAGAGGGAATGGTTGAAAGGTGCTGCCAGCGAACCATTGAGGTGATGATTTGAGTTAAGCTGTATATAATAGTTGTGGTGCTGGATTGATTGAGTTGTATATGAACCCTATGGGGGGGGGATAGGCTGGCTCTGGGAATCTGCCTCAGGCACCCAACACTTTGTAGTCATGTTGCAAGGCCCTTCTTTTGGAATTCTTTTCAGAGTTTATTGAAAATTTTTGAATGGTGACACGTCTTGTTCTCTAAAGATTAATTAATTTTTAGCAGTAACTAAATTTCCAAAAAGCAAAGTATGGTATATAAATTTGGGCTCAAAATTAGACAAAGGTTATGAAAGGACTAGAAATCAAGTAGACATAATTTCCCATATGGCTTTTAACTGACTGTAAAGAAAACTCAAGAAGAACATTTAGAATAGTTGAAATCAGTTGTAACTTCCCATATTAACTTTGCTTTTATAATTAGTTTGACATTATCTTAAAATCTAAGTACTTTCATATCATATCAAACATTTTAGCAGATAACACTAACTTGAATCAGTTACTCTTAGTTTCTTTACCTACATTCATTGTATTCATATAACAATAATAATAATAATAATAATAATAATAATAATAATAATAATAATAAATGTGTTAGGCACTATTCTGCTGCAAAGGTGTTTCTATCAAAATTTGTGTGAAATTACAAAAGAAAAGTAAGCTTTTACCTTGTAGGTTGAGTTCTGTTGCCTACTATAATAAGTAATTGCCTTTTATAATAAGGTGATTCTGTGCAGAGTTCTGTATTTGCTGTAATTCTAAATTTTTATTTACATTGTCAGAGAAGCTGACAGGTAAGAGGTAAGTTTTATGAGTTACACTTAGACCTAAAGACCTTGAACTTTACTAAAATTGTTTAGTAGCAATGAATCACAGCCCTTCATCACCTGAGTCCTTTTCATATAACCAGGACATGACTACAGCAGTAGCTGACTGTGTAGATTTCCATATAGGCTACAACCAAGAGCAATTATTAATCTCCTTACTACAAACAGCAACTCTAGAGTTAAAATGTTGACTTTCAAGAGAATGTACATGAGGCCAGAGACCTACCAGGTGACCCTATGATAGTGTACCACTCCAAACCAAAAATTTCACAGTAGGAAAACTGTGGCAGATACCTAGAGTAGAGTTGGAAGACATCAAATCCAGCATGTTTTTTCTTCTATTGATAAACTTACAGATTTCTTCTGTAAGAAAAATTCTGAAGAAAGGAATTACCTTATTTTCAGAGTCAATGTATAACTGAGTATGTTTTTCTGCCTCTTCTGTTAGTTTTGGAATGCCCTTCAACCCTGACTTCTGTTTATCCTTCTCTTTACAATGAATGCTATCAGAGCAGTCAGTTACTTTTATGTTCATGGAGCATGGCACAGAGAAGGTCATGAAGAAATCTTTTTGTTGGAACAAAGAAAAGAAATAAATTATCTTACTGGATTTTGCAAGCTTAAAATTAGTTTTAAAGTGAAACTTTCTGTATTAAGATTTTATTTATTGTTATAATGTTGGTGAATAAAAAAAAGCATTTCCTCCCACTGAACATTAATTCCCTTAACTATAATACTGGGGTATAATTTGACCAATCTAAAAACACTGTTGTAAAGATTAAATGAGATAATACAAATAAAGTTGATAATATAATAAGTAGGTATTATATAGTGTTCTGACTGTAAATAGCTTTATACCATTTAACTTTTATTATTTCAAAGGGATGTTATCAATCTATTAGAATCTAATGGAATCCCCTCATCATCCCCTCATCATTCCATAGCTTTAGCAAGCTCTTCAAACTATCTAAGCACAATTCACAATAGCTAAATTGTGGAGCCAACCCAGATGACCTTCAGTAGTTGAATGTGTAGGGAAATTTTGGTATATATGCACAATGGAATATGACTCAGCAATAAAAGGGAATAAAATCATGGCAAATAAACAGAGTTGGAGAATATAATGTTAAGTGAAGTAAGCCAATCCCTAAAACCCAAAGGCCAAGTATTTTCTTTGATATAGGATACTGACTCATAGTGGTGATGGGTGGGGAGCATGGGAGGAATGGAGGAACTTTAGATAGGGCAAAGGGGAAGAAGAGGACGGAAGTGGGTATGGGGGTAGGAAATACTCTGGAATGAGTTAGACATCATTACCCTAAGTTCATTTGTGAAGACACAAATGGTGTGAAAATAATTTGTGTACAATCAGAGACTTGAAAAATTGTGCTCTATATGTGTAATATAAAATGAATTGCATTCTGCCATCATATATAACAAATTAGAAAAAAATAAATTAAAAGAAAAACTACCTGTGTGCTCCATATCAAAAGTCACTCACTGACACTAGTCACATTTTCCCCCACTTACATATCATGATCCATTAGTGAAATGAAGTCTACTTATTTCATAGGGACTGATTTTATTTGTGGGGGGGAATGACTTGCCAAGGATTGAATTCAGAGGCACTCGAACACTGAGCCACATCCTCAGCCCATTTTTGTATTTTATTTAGAGACAGGGTCTCGCTGAGTTGCTTAGCACCTTGCTGTTGCTGAGGCTGTGTTTGAACTCAAGATTCTCCTGTCTCAGCCTCTGGAGCTGCTGGGATTACAGGTCTGTGCCAAGGCGCCCGTACAATACTACATTTCTGAAGACAAAATATCAACTTTGAACGTTTTGACAGATCTAATGTCTTATAAGGAACTGACAAGATTCTTAGAACACATCCTATTTTCAATAGAGTATAATTGTTAAGATTTTTTTAAAAAAATCTTTATAATTGTATTTTTAAAAAATCCATGGGTAATTATTATGTGGTGGCACATGCCTGTAATCCCAGCTAATGGGGAGGATGAAGCAGGAGAATTGCAAGTTTGATGCCAACCTGGGCAAATTAGCAAGACCCTGTCTCTAAAAAACCGGGCAGGGATATAGCTCAGTGGTACAGAGCTTGCCTAGAATGTGCATGGCCCTACCTGGGTTTCAGCTCTAGAAATGAAAAAAGAGTCAAAATTCTATTTATCTGATTAAATAATGTATAGTAAAGTAATATACACTACAGGCCTGTCAGCATAGTTGTGAATTTAGAAATTTACTATTGATCAAAGTGTTCTTTCTAGGAGGAAAACTGAAATATCCAATTGCATTTCTTTTGCCCTTTAGTCTGTAGCTCATTTGCTGAGCTAGAATTAACGTTTTTGTTATATGTGCCATAAGTAAAGAAATTAATAGTGAGTTAATCTAATTTCTTAATGTGCTAGAGCACCTTAACAAAAAACATGATTCCTAATCTATGAATCATGTTCTTGTATAACTATTTTCTAGTTTACATCTTGTACTAAAAGTTCAGCAGGGTCTATTAGCCACTTTAATGAAACCAGAGAGGGGAGAACATTTTCCATTAAGGGCGTTGGTCATAGAGAAACTATCTGATTACATGTAAACTTGTGGATATCAGATTAACACCATCTCTTTGTTTTCCATTACTCTGTTCCAATCTCTGACTCAAGCTGTTGTTATTTTTATTGTTGTTGTAAAAAAATTAAAAAGTAACATCTTACTTCAATCACTTGAGTCTTTCATGACGTGGTACTATCATTCCTTAGAAAACAATGTTTATACATGTGTACACCTGGTTAAAATTTTTATTCTAGGATAAAAGTAATCATGATTATTATAACTTCAGAGAAATCAGTAGGAAAAAAACACTAAGCAATTCTAAGACAACAGACAAAATGGACACAAACTGATTAAAAAAAAGTAAAGATTTTGGAGGAGATCGAGCAAGGTGAAGCCATTCAATAGCTTCTGAAGACGGTCATATGACAGTCTTCTGTAGGGTATATATATCCTTATAAATAAGGGTCCAGAATTTAATAACAGCATACCTGTGTAATGTAAGGTAACACATACTTTCTTTCTTTCCTTTTTTTTTTTCTCCTTTGGTACTGGGGATTAAAACCACAGGCGCTTTATCTACCACTGAGCTCATCGTTAGCCCCTTTAATTTTTTTGAGACAGCATCTCACTACATTGCTTAGGGTCTCACTAAGTTGTTGAGGATGATCTAGAACTTGTGATCCTCCTGCCTCAATCTTCTGAAGTTTCTGGGATTTCAGGAATGTGCCACAGTACCCAGCCAACATACTTTATACTTAAGGGATTTACCTAGAACAAGAATTGGATTTACATTTATAAGAAAGCTTCTTCACTTGTATAGTGCTGCAGTCCAGCTGCAGCAATAAAGATGAGTCATTTAAACAAGGCTATTAGAAAATTACAGAACAGGGGGCTGGGGATGTGGCTCAAGCGGTAGCACGCTAGCCTGGCATGCGTGCGGCCCGGGTTCGATCCTCAGCAGCACCACATACCAACAAAGATGTTGTGTCCGCCAAGAACTAAGAAAAAATAAATAAATGTTAAAATTCTCTCTCTCTCTCTCTGTCCCCCTCTGTCTCTCTCTCTAAAAAAAAAAAAAGAAAATTACAGAACAGAAATAATTTTTTTATCATTGCCTTCCAATATTTTTAACTGGAAAGCAGAGTCCCAAAAACTTACAAAGGGAAGCACGTTTATAATGTGAACTCAGATTTTCCAACATGGGGCCATGTATGAATTCACTTTTTCATCTAAATAAACACAAGGCTAATATGTCCATTTTAAAAAAACTTAAGGATAACAACATGTTTTACAATGAACAAGTAACAAAGGACATTATTAATGGTAATTGAACTAACAGATGGGATTTACATGATTTCCTTGTAAGACCTAAAAACTGCCCAAGGTTCCATCCAGCTTTAGAAGAACACACCACAGCAAACTCAGCTAACTTCACAAGCACCTTACATTGATCACCTTTTGGAAGTACCAGCATGTACACCCACAGAAAAGTCATAAAGATGGTTGCTTGCTTTGGATGTCTTATATCTGAATCCTCTAAGTTAAAGCTACATAAACCTAGCAGAGGTCTCTCTGAAACTCCAGTAATAATGTAAAACACCCAAAAAACAAAAAAAAAAAAAACAAAAAAAAACAGAATTTGTGGCAGTGGTGGAGAAAGATATGACTTTCTTCAGGGACACATGAAGAACAAGGGAGGCAAGGCTTAGAGCAACTGCAGATGGGGGAAGCCTAGCAGGCTGCATTGTGGCTTATTTCCTGAGACGCTTCCATGAACTCCCTATTTTTTTCATTTCTCATAATGATAATGATGCTAACTTAAAATATCTCATGATTTACACTAAAGAACAGGATTATTTTAGAAGGTGATGAGAATTTGTTAAAACCTGAATCAGGAAACAGATTTTATTGCAAATGGTGAAAATTCAACTACCTTAAATAAAAATAAAGAACTTAGATCAATGTTTATATATAAATAACAATTTTATTTTCATAGACCAATGCAATTTAATAGTCTTTCTAACAGGGTATGAGAGAGTAATGCACAAAATAATAACAGTACTGAACAGGTTCAGTACTTGGAAGAGGGACAGAGTAAAACACCCTAAAAAGAAATTTGGAGTAGTCCTGGGCAGAGAAGGGGAAAATAAAATAGAAATAGGCTCTTTTTGATTTTGTCTTGTGTCAAAAGAAAAAATAATGAAATCTCTCAGGTTTTTATTTCACTCCACAATTTCAGTTCCAGTTAAAATGATACAGAAGTACTTTGTTATGGTGGTTGAAAGCTTTTCATTTGACTATAAATGAGAATTATAAACATGAGAATTATAAACATCAAATCCAGAACACCAAATATCTCAGGCATACTGTATGTATAGGGTTTCAACTATATTGGGTAATGTTGTCTCTCTTAAATTGGGTTCTGGACCCACAGAAGTTTATACTATTTTTGATAATTTTTCATATTCTGATATTTTATAGAATATTTTTCAATAGAAGCAATATAAAATTTTATATTTCCTCACATGATATTATTATAAGTGTAATATAGTCCTCTTTATCTAATTATCCTAGAGATTTTTGGCAAACATTTTGTAGAAGGCAATAATTATATCTATAAAACTATAAACATCCATTACTAGTTAGAAAAATCAGAAGAATAAATGTCTACCAACTCTTCTCAATCCAATAGCTGTCTAGCTGAATTGATTTTATTAGGGGCTCTTAATCCACCAGAGTACTATGTTTGGAAAACCAATAAATAGTTTTGAAGTGAAAAAAAAATAATTATATTCTATTTACAAGCATAACACATGGTTGCCCTAACAACCTCATAAGGATAATAAATCTTAAGGTTTGAACTTCAGCATGATAATATTGAATTCATATGCTTATAGTCACACTGAACTTGAGCTAAGAAAAAGAAACAGAGCACATAACCTTTTATATCAAAAAGCAGGTGTCTGCGCCTACTAGAAGAGAAAGTAGGCCCCAAACTCCATTAGTCAGCGTAGGAACCAATTCCTCAACAAGACTCCTAAACTGCAAGAAGTAAAATCAAGAATCAATAAATGGGATAGAATCAAACTGAAAATCTTCTCCACAGCAAAGGAAACAATCAAGAACATGAAGAGAGAGCCTGTAGAATCAGAGAAAATCTTTGCCACATGCCTCAGATAGAGCATTAATCTCCAGGATATATAAAGAACTCAAAAAACTTGCAACAACAACAACAGCAACACAAACCCCACAGACAACCCAATCAATAAATGGGCAAGGGCACTGCATAGGCACTTCACAGAAGAAGAAATACTATTGGCCAACAAATATATGGAAAAATGTTCAACACCTCTAGCAGTTAGAGAAATGTAAATTAAAACTACACTGAGAGTTCATCTCACTCCAGTCAGAATGGCAGTTATCAAGAATACATGTAACCATAAGTGTTGGTGAGGATGTGGGTAAAAAAGCACACTCATACATTTCTGGTGGGACTACAAATTGGTGCAACCACTCTGAAAAGCACTATGAAGATTCCTCAGAAAACTTGGAATGAAATCACTATTTGACCCAGTTATCCCACTCCTTGGTTTATATCCAAAGGATTTAAAATCAGCATACTAAAGTGACACAGCCACATCAATGTTTATAGCAGCTCAATTCACAATAGCTAAACTATGGTACCAACCTAGGTGCCCTTCAACAGATGAATGGATAAAGAAAATGTAGTATATAGACACAATGAAATAATATTTAGCCATAAAGAAGAATGAAATCATGGCATTTGCAGTTAAATGAATGGAACTGGAGACTATCATGCTAAGTGAAATAAGCCAATCCCCCCAAAAGCAAAGGCTGATTGTTCTCTCTGGTATAAGGATGCTAATTCATGTCAGGAGCAGGGCAAGGAAGAATGGAAGTTCACTGGATTAGACAAAGCAGAATGAAGGGAATAGGGGGAATTGGGAATAGGAAAGACAGTAGAATGAATCCAACATAACTTTCCTATGTTCATATGAGAATACACGACTAGTATAATTCCATATCATGTACAACCACAAGAATGGGAAGTTATACTCCCTGCTTGTATAGTACATCAAAATACATTCTACTGTCATGTATAACTAAAAAGACCAAAAAATTAAAAAAAAAATAATCTGAAGTTTATATTCACATCCATGACAAAGGGAAACAGAAGACATTGTCCAGTTTCAGCCTGCATTTCTCTGGAGTGCACTGTTTATGAAAATTAAAAAAAAAATGAACACAAAAAAGAATAAAGAGCAGGTATCAGATTTTTAAAAAAGGACAGTGATTTTAGGTACATCAATAAAGTGTTCAGGAGCTTCTAAAAACAACCTGAGATAATATTATATTTCATGGACTCCTAGCAAAGTATCTATTCCAAAGATATCCTCATTTTTCAGATAAGATCAATGAAGCACAGATACAATGATTTCCCCCAAATGACCCTGCTCATTAGTAGTAAAGGGAAGACTGAAACAAATATTTCCACTTTAGGCTAAGAGTAGCTAAAAGCCAGACCCTGTTCTTGCAAAGAATGCTTTAAAAATTATTCCACAATTTTGTGGAAAATGATCAATTACATTGGGACATTTTGTTGAAAAATAAGAGAGCAGATAACTTTTGGTTTGGCGGGTACTGGGAATTGAACTCAGGGGCACTCAACCACTGAGCCACATCCCCAGCCATATTTTGTATTTTATTTAGAGTCAGGGTCTCACTGAGTTGCTTAGCACTTCACTTTTGCTGAGGTTGGCTTTGAAATCACAATCCTTCTGCCTCAGCCTCTCGAGCCACTGGGATTACAGGAGTGCACCACCACACCCAATGAGGGCAGATACTTCTTATAGGTGGAGGTAGGAATTATGTTGTCCTTGGAATTAGTTTAAGAGAAATGTACAGCATTGCTGATAAATTAAGTTTTAAAAGTGTCCCTATATTTTAATGTATAAGTTAAGATTTTGAAAACATAGTAGGTACACTAGAAATTTGTGTATTCTCTTTCTCTCCATAAGCAGTTATTGGCTTAAGAGGAAAAGGGAACAGTTCTGGTTCTAAAACTTAACCATAACACTGAGGCCACTGGTTCTAAAATTTAGCCATAACACTGAGGCCACTGCTTATGTGTAAGCCACGTATATTGGAGAAAACCAGTCACATTGTGGCCTGAATACACTGTCTGAGCAAGGTTTCTCAAGCCAAGAAACATGCTTCTCTTTGCATTTAGGAGGAGAGAGAGAGAGAGAGAGAGAGAGAGAGAGAGAGAGAGGGGAGGGAGGGAAAGGGAGGAAGGGAGGGAGGGGGAGGAAATAAGGGAGGGGAGGAGGTAACTAGAAAAAAATGGCTGAGCTGAAGACAGATTTTGTACACATTAATAATAAATACTTTACTGGTTAAAAATAGTGGTAGTAAAAAAGGACACATAGAAGTGTAAATCTACCAAAGTTAGATCACATTAGTGAGGCTGAAAAAATGATTTAAAGAGGTATAAAATGGAAAAATATTTAAAATTAGTTTGTCTTTCAAACTAAAAAAGGAACTTGTATATAAAAAGTACACATGCTCATTTAACCACTAAACCTCAATAGAAAACATGACCAACAGATTACTCCACTTGGAAGACAGGACCTCAGACAATGAAGACAAAATATATAATCTCAAAATGAATGTATATCACACAGTGAAGATGGTAAGAAGCCATGAGCAGAACATTCAAGAAATATGGGATAACATAAAAAGACAAAATTTAAGAGTTATTGTGATAAAGGCATAGAGTTCCAAACCAAAGGGATGAACAATCTATTCAATGAAAAAATAGCAGAAAATTTTCCAAACACGAAGAATGAATTGGAAAACCAAATAGTATAAGAGACTTACAGGACACCAGATATACAAAATCACAACAGATCTACACCAAGGCACATTATAATGAAAATGTCTAGCATACAGAATAAGGAGAGAATTTTAAAAGCCACAAGAGAAAAAAATCAGATTACATATAGAGGGAAATAGTTTGGATTAGAAGGGCAAGGAGGCACTAGCAGGAAGATGTATTGGTCAAGGGTTTGTTATGGTGTTAGGTATGCAGTAAACAGGATGTGGACCTCCTTGGGAATGGAGAAAATGGAAAACAGAATGGATGAAGGACTAAGACTAGTGTAAAAATGGCTCTAAAGCTTCTACTCCATGAAATACAAAGACTCATGGTGTCATTAACAGAAACTGGTTAGTCAAGAAAGGGGATCATTTGGTAGGTGGGCAGAGTAACCAGCACAATCATGGACATTGGTGGAAATCGATGGGCAATGGTGCACCTATAGGGAACTGGTCTTACAAGTACACCAAGATCAGATTCCAAAATGACAGAATTGGAATCCTGATGTGAGGAACACAGAGGGAGTCATTAAGAAAATATCAGATACTTCAGAATATCAAAAACTGGGGTGTGGACAGAGAAATTGGACACACCAACACAGAACAGCACCATGAAGGAAAATGGAAGTTGAGTCTGAAGAAAAATAATTTTAAAAGGAAGGTGGTTTGGTACAAATGTCACAGAAAAGTCAAGAATTACAAATATGATGGGCTTTATCTAGAGGTCACCATTGATCTTTGTAAGAGAAGTTGCAACAGAATGACAGGGACTCAAGTGCAGGAGTCTAAATCTTAAGAGGAGGAGTAAGAAGCAAAGGTGGTGGAGCCATCTAGTTTATTTTTGACTTAATGGAAGGAAAAGAATTGAATGGTAGCAGTTGTAAGAAATACTTACAGGGGGGTTATGCGGTGCTAAGCACTGTTTTAAGCATAGGCTATGTAGATCATTTGCTCTGTTCAGGAACCCTATGAAGCAGATATCAACTCATTTTATAGATGGGAAAACCAAGGCACAGGGAAATGAAATAACTTGTTCTAGGTCATGCATTTAGTAAATAAGAGCCACAGAGCGCCCTCTTTAAGCAAAGAAGTAAAAGTCAACCAAATTAACACAAATTTTATACTTGATAAGGCTTAGGAATGTCTGAAGGTAGAAGGAAAAAGAAGAGAGAGAGATTTCAAATTCCTATGAAGTGAAGATTACTGGGGCCAGATACAGGAATGGGCTCAAGATGACAGGAAGCAGGTGTTCTTCAAGGAATGGAGTGCTCTGAGATTAAAGGGGTATGGGAACTCATGGTGGCGTGTGCTATATGGCACCCATCAGTGTTCTTCTTGTGTCTCAGGGCAGGGAGCAGTCACTTGCCTGTAAGGCTTCATGGAGGTTGCCATTGTAGTCTATGATTTCAGTGGCTCCTTGATCTCCTTTTTGCCCAGGTGGACCCTATATCAAAAATGAATTGAGGAAACACCATGGGAGTTAGGCTGGTGTATAACAGGAGTATATAAAACACAGAAGCAAGGCTGGGGTTGTGGCTCAGTGGTAGAACGCTTGCCTAGCACATATGAGGGCCTGGGTTCGATCCTCAGCACCACATAAATATAAATAAAATAAAGGTATTTCATCCAACTAAAACTAAAAAATAAATATTAAAAAATACACAGAAGCAATATCTTATGACTCTCTCTGACCATTGCTTCCTTGCCAGGACCCAAGTGCAAACCACTTCTAACTTCTTGTCTGTGGTAGGTAAAAGATTTTTGAAAGACCTATGATTTAAACTCTGAAATCATTTTCTGAACATTATAAAATACAGGCTAATCTGATGTGATTTACAAAATTTTATTAGCTTTATTCACATTTATTTAAAAAACTCCTATCTGCTTTCCACTCGTCTATACCTGATAGATTATACCTTCTCATTCCTTAAGAAGATAGAATAATGTTCTATAGGAAATGCTTGGCTTTCCTAGTGGGAATACAATCCCATGAAAACGAAGCCAAATAAGGAACAAAAAGAGATTTCTACTCGACTCATTATATCTGCTACATAATTTCCATTAGTCATGTCCTAATTCCCTGCCTGTTTTAAAAAATATTCTAAACAAATGGGCTATTGCTCTCTTTATGATCAGGTTAATTGAAACATGGGAAATTCTATTAGCTGTATGGCTGTGGGCTTGCTATTACTACTTTGGCAGAGGGAAAGTGTTTTCCACCTTCTCAATAAAGCTTATTGCAACATGCTAGAATGCCCACACTCACTGCTTGTGCTAGAATGTCCACACTCATTGCTCCTGGAAACAAAAGTCAAAAACAAAGAGAAGGGGGCATGGAAGGCAGCAAGAATATTTAGAGTGGCCCTTCTCCAATGCTGTTATTGGGCATTATTAGTCCAGATGGCACTCATAAGGTCACGTACACACATACTACATCAAGTCTGAGTTTGTAGGGGACAAAAAAGTTGATATGAGAGGGTTCACTTACCCTTGGTCCCAGAGCTCCAGAGTCTCCTTTGTCACCACGGTCACCCCTTCCCAATTAAAAAAGAAAAAAGTTAATTAGTAGTAGGACCAATGGTCTAGAAATTTCTCAAGTCTAAGGATGTATTTATATCATAGTGCATCCCTTTAAATATAAACTTCTGATGTGGAAAACAATAACAATCACCACCAATGCACCAGTGCAAATGCTTTTTTTTTAAAAGATGCACCTTGCAGGGCTGGGGTTGTAGCTCAGTGGCAAACTAATCTTCAGCACCACATAAAAATAAATAAATAAAGATATTGTGTGCATCTACAATTAAAAATATTTTAAAAATAAAAACATGCACCTTACAGGTAATCACAACTTCCCTTTCAGATAATTATTGTCTTGGAACAGTAGTATAGTTTATATAGTAACTCTGCTAGATGGAATCTACATAAACAAAGCAAGTGGTTTCTAAAGCACCCAAAGTCATACTAACTGAGCTATATTCTTTTTAGTTAGAGGGATTTGGGGCAAAGGGGAAAAAAGTCAAAGAGTTATGTTGCCTATTTTGCAGAAAAGAAACATGTAGATAATTGGGACAGAGAGGAACAGAGAGCTCATTATAGGGAGAATTAGGAAAGTAGGGTCACAGACTACACCTCCTTTTGATGGTGGAGATCTAAGGCAAAGTTCATCTGTAGGTATAGGCATTTTAACCCTTGGTGCTGAAGTGGACAGCAGCCAGTGGGAACAGGTTGGCAGGGATCAAGGTCAGGGGCAGGGCAGTGCTTTCTCCCCGTCCCCCTTCAATCCAATATAAAAATCTCTGAAATTTTATTTATGATGTCAGAACTCCACTTGGGAAGACATTATGAATAGTCTAAGCCCTCAAAATTAGTCCAAACTTAAACTTTGGAGAAAACATTTCAAACTGTATGGATTTGAAGGTTCTTGAAAACAGCTTAAATTTAGAGACCTTTTCCTACATGGAATTCAAAACATTTTTGTCTTTCTACCTATCTCTATGAAATGAGTAAGAAAGGTAAGAAAGGAAAAGGATTATAAATTTACCCATCCACATAATGCTAATAACATCATTCATAATAATGTAATTTGCGTGAATGGAGAATTAATAATCTCTAATCTCTGCTTTCTTCATTTTGTACCCATTTTTCCATGTTATCAGCCAGTGGTACTTCAATTTTTCCATCAGCCTTCATTCCATTATTACTCTGAAAACAGCCCACCCCATCAGTGGATGGGAAGAGTACTGTAAGTAATTCTCATTAGTCTCAACAATGCTCGTTTGCATAAATTTCCTTTTCATCAGAGAGTAAATCGTTTCCCATAGCTCTCGGATAGGTTATTAAAATAAAGTGTGGCCACATTAGTTTGCAGGAAGTTTAGATGAATCAAGATTGAACACGTAAACAAATCCTTAGCTCTAATATTTTCAAGGTTTTACACTCCATCAAGTTACCATGGAAATGAGCACAGCACTTACCAACAGAGATTTTTCTCAGTAGGTTTTAATACACATCAAGGGATTACAGGTTAATATGATGGTATTCTCCCTTTACACTTGAGTGTGTCATTAAATTTGTTCACTGAACTGAACAGAGTAAACAGGGAAAGTTGAATTATAAAATCCCTTTTTAAAACAAGCAATCAGTATACATTTCAATAAGTTATTTCTAATTTTAGCTGTTTTAATACCTGTTGAGGAATTTTCTACAAAATGTTCTACAGGCAAGTGGCAGGCATTCCTAAATCAAAGAGTATTCTCTTTCAATGTAAGCATAACTGACCTTTGGTCCAGGGGCTCCAGATCCCCTCGCTCACCTCTTCCAGGAGGCCCTGCCTCCCCACGTTCACCCTGTAACAAATTAGAAGACAGGTAAATGACACGCCCAGATGGGTCAGTGTGGATACTAAATAAATTGAATAAAATAAAAATGAGCAGAGAGTCACCATTTACTTAACTATGTACTCAGCACTGTTCTCATCTCCTAACTGAATTATCTCATTTAATAAAAAACAATCTGTGCTGGTTAATTTAAGTGTCTGGATTAAGGAATACCTAGAGATCTGGTAAAGCATTATTTCTGGGTGAGTCTGAGAAGGTTTCCAGAGGAGATTGGCATATAAGTCAGTGGACAGAGGGGGAAAGATCTACCTTCCATGTGGATGGCCATCATCAACTTGGCTGGGGGCTAGGCAAAACAAAAAGGCAAAATCTCCCGCTACCCCTCCTAGACCAAGGACACCCTTCTTTTCTTGCCCTTGGACATCAGAACTCCAGAGTTCAGCCTTCAGACTCCAGGGTGTGTACCAGTATTCTCTGTGTTCTCAGGCCTGGAGCCTTAAAGAATCAAACAGTCAGCTGCCCTGGTTCTAAAGCGTTTGGACTTGGACTGGGTCACAAGAATTGGCCTTTCTGGACTCCCTCCTGCCTGCTGATGGCCTATTGTGGGACTTCTTAGCCTCCGTATCACAGTAGTCCATTCCCCTAATAAATTCCTATCCCTCCATCTATCTTGGTTCTGTCTCTCGGGAGAACTCCAAACTAACATACAATTATGCAGCATTTCCATTACATAATCAAATGGCTAGGCAAATGCCTGTCAGATGTCTATGTTGTTAAATAGAAAGCCCTTTAAAGGGAATTGATAAAAGCTATCATCTATCTCAAGACAGGAATTGACATTAATTCTCATTCTGCAGTCACTTTTTAAGTATTATTGTCAAGAAGCATCGCATAGTGGTTATTTCTCAGGCTTTGTAACATGCAAGATTTTAATTCTCTGTCATTTGCCAGCTTGGTGTTCTGGGACAAGGTTGTTAAATTCTGCAGGCCTCAGTTACCATGATCTCAAAATTTCAGAATGGTGTAAGAAAGAAGAATTTTAGCTTTTTCAAATATTAGTAGCTCTGTGAAGTCTAAAGATGCTTATTGTCCTCTAGGAGCCAGTGACCTAATTAGACAAGATCCACAAGAACAAACCCATTAATAATTAAGGAGTAATACAAGGCTCTATGTGACAGAAGAGGAAACATCACTGAACCTTAGTTGACTGGCTCTCGGGAGGTAAGACTCAAATCACATCCTAAAGGGTCAATAGGGCTTACTCTATAACCACTGATGAGGGCAGGAACTGCACAAAATACTTTACATGCATTAACCTGTTTAATTCTCAAGACAAACAAGACAGATATTCACATTCTACAGACAAAGAAACAAAAAATGAGAGCTGTTGCCCAAAGTAATAAAGCTTTTAAAGAAGAAGAGCTGAAATTTAAAACTGATTACGCTCAATCTTCAATTTTTGCATAATTGTATACCAATTTTTGTATATTCTCTAATCATTTTCATAAGATAAATTACTAGTTGGGGAAATCCTGGGTTAAAAATATGAATGTTTTTAAGTCTTGCCAAAGATGGTGCCATTTTATGTTTGCTAGAGACTGTTTTGTTTCCTACAAGATGGGTAGAATTTCAATAATCAGACTTGGAATTCAGACAGTGGATGGTGTGTTATGGAAGAGTTGCCTTCCTCACTGAAGAAACTGATTCATTTTGGAAAGGATAAGAAAGAAGGATTGGATTCAGGATGGGTAACACAGGGCTTCAAATTCAGAAATCCTTTTCTGCATCATGCCCACTTTGGGAAGCCTTTGTGGTTTTGCAGGTGATGTGGGACAGGAATGAAAGACTCAGTAGGTGTCTGAGCAGCAACAGAGGAGGGTGTGAAGATGGGAGGCTGAGAAAAAGTCTGGGGGCTTGCCTGGACACAGAAGATACCAAAGATGGTCCAGAAGCCAAGGGACTTCCTTCTGTTTTTCACTTTTTGATCCCTCTGTAATAGAGTGAGACTGAAGGACTTCTCTTAGCATATGGAATTTTTATTTTTTTAAATGACAGTATTTGATATTTCTCAATATTTTACTTTAAAAATTACAAAATAACTCTTTTAAAAATTAACTATAGATTTAGGACTTGAATTGTGCGGGAGATGGGGATTGCCCCTGTACCTGTGTGGAGGCAGTGTGAGATCGGGAATAAAGAATCGCTGTTTGAACCTAAAAAAAAAAAAAATTAACTATAAGATTATCTTAGGGAAAAATAAAAACCTAAAAAAAATCAATGCATTTGCAGTTTCCTATGGTAGCGAAGCCTACATATCTTTACATGGAATCACTTTTTTTCTTTTTTCTTTTTTAAATCACAATGCCCCTAACTAGTTTCCCATCATTGCCTGAAATACTATTTGTTTGTTTATTTCTTTTTCTCCTTCTGCCCCCTTCCTCACCCACAGTGGATGCAAGCTTTAGGAGGGGAGAGAATGTTTTTGTTGCATTGACTCCTCTTTCTCAATACCAAAAAAACAAACAAAAAAAAAATTCTGGAAAAACTTCACTGACTTAATAAATACACGATCTTACTCAGAGTATTCTAAAATAGTCACTATGATTTCTCTTTGCTGGTGTTTGGAGTAAAAAATGCAATCTTATTTTATTTTTTTAAGTCTGAATCCAGACTGGCTGTAAGAATAGAAAAGAGTACTGTTGGATTGAGATTTTAACATAATAATGACTCTTACCCTTGATATTGAGCTCAAGACAGGCATTTCAGTTGTCAATTGACTTCAAAATATTTCTAATGAAAGAAATTTCCTATCCACAGCTCTGCTTGTGAACCCAAATAAGGACAGCACATTCTTTTACTTGGGGTTCAGAGTAGTATCTGTCATGAAGTATATGGTCTATAGAATCATGCTAGGTTCTTCATGTCTGGATCTTTTTTTTTTTAAATTTGAAACTGTAGAGTAATTTATGATCAGTTAAGTAAAGAAGAGATACTTAGAGATCGACTCCACTCTCTACTGCCTGGGTTTCTTTAATTTTCTCATGTATATAAACAAAGTGCACCAGCACTTACAGATGCAGTCCATTCTGGTTTTCTGCTACAGTGACCAGCCCTCCTCTGTGTGTGTCCTGCTCATCTTCAAGGCTGCTTCCTTTCCTCCCCTAACACACAGCAGTTCTTACATCAAAAGGGAATGCTTATTATTCTCTTGCTTTCTCTCTTTTTCTTCAGAAAGGCTTTTTTGTGTGAATCTGTTCAGGCTAAAACAGGCATTCCTCATACTTCACTAATAAGCCTGACAGCTCATTATGTGGCAAAAAAAATTTCTTAAGAAAATAACAATTTTGCATAATTCCACTGAGTTTCAGACCCCCTTTGGCCACATATAGTTTCCATGTACGAGGATTAGAGTTATTTTTACTTGACCAGCGGAAATGAGGACTACTCCTGTCAGAACAGACCATGAACATATTTCTTTAACTCTTGGAAATCATCCCTGGCTTACTTCTGGGGAACACAATATACATTGAGGCAAAGACTATATAAAAGTGGTATAAAAATAAAAGAATGTAGTTTGATGTCATTTCCCACCTCCCCTTTGATTCATGGGTCTGTCATGAGTCCAGTTCTATCATCAGAGCTGAACTTTTTTTTATGTCTTACTGGGTAGATAAAGAGAATCCTGGGTCTGTCTCTGCAGCACCATATAAACCTTTTGCTTTTAGAGTCCTGTCTATGGATGCCATGTCAAGGAGCATGAGATGGTTTTCATTACAGAATATTTCTGCAGTTATCATTCAGGGTGGAGCCTTTTGGAAAAAAAGCACTTAGAAATCTATATGACATCTGTACTTGCCTCTGAAATCTAGGGAGTGATAGGAATAGTAATAATGTTTGATTTACAAGTGTATCCTAAAGTGGGTGATAAGCAGCAGGAGTTAATGAGTTATCTCCCTCCTCTTCACAGTTCCTCTACTGTTCCATAAGGCCAGAAGGTTAATAGCATCATAACAATTTAGGAGGGATCTGGAGGACAAGTTAACAATACATTCCACAAGTCTGTTGTCTTGCTTAAGGGTTTCTAGAATTAACTTTCCTTTGCTCTATTTAGTAATGGTGATCTCTCTAGAAGTGCCATTAATGGCACATTAGACTGCTTTATTTCTTAAGACAGAAATATCTGGTCACCTCTTTCAACAAGTATGACAAAAATTTTTAAAAAAAGCAGCAAAAGAAAAGACTCCACTTACTTTTGTTCCTGGTAATCCTGGTAAGCCTGGTTCCCCCTGAGGACCAATGAAACCTGGTTCTCCCTTTGAAAAGATGGGCATACAAGATCATTGTTAATTTGACAGTAAATAAAGCTAAATTCATTTCCTCCCTTTGGTATCCTTGAAAGTATACCACAGTTTTGCTGAGATCAAGTTATTGTCTATAAAATTAATCAGAACTGGTTTTAATCTAATGAAAACTCTTTGAGAAATACTCTGGAAAATTAGATCAATTGTTTCACCTTTTATTTTCCCTCATCTGTTTTCCGATGTTTTTTTTTTTTTAATCACTTACCAAATTAAGACCTGTTGTGATTCGGTGGATGTGGTAGGTGTCCTCTAAGATGGGCTTCAGTGATCCCACTCCTGTGTATCTGCCCTTGTGTAATTCCCTCCCCTTGAGTATGACCAGATTTACTGACTCACAGCTATGAACATGAAGAAGTGATGGGATAGTATAAGCTGTAAAAAGACAGAGGTGGCTTCCACTTGGGGAACCTCTCTTGTTTTTCTCACTTGGATCTCTTGCTTTGGGGAAGGAAGCTACCTTATTGTGAGCAGCCCTTTAGAGAGGCCCACACTATAGAATGACACCAGCCAACAACCACACATGCGAATTTGTTCGAGGATGCCCCAGCCTTGTAGAATATTCTGTAAGACACAGTCTTGCTGACTACTTCACTGCAACTTCACAGTGAGCCAAAGGCATCTAGCCATTCTGTGCTTGTATTATAGTCCCTCAGAAACTGTAAGATAATTAATATACATTGTTTTAAAGTACTAAATTTTAGGGTAATCCTGTCTTTCTGTACAATGATACTCCTTTTCTTCCCAAGCATTAACATCCAATTGAGTTCCAAAGGGGAAGTGAAATAAATGTGGCTAATAAAACAAAACTTATTTCTATTTCTACAGAACAGTTGTGGTGTAATTGGACCTACATTTAGTCCTGGTCCCCAACACTTGGCACAGATCTCTTAAATATTCTGTGAATATTTAAGAATATTCTGTGGATATTCTTAATGATAGAGGCAAGAGACACTTGTTACTCTTAACAGTCTCTTCCAACTATACCTGATTTTATGCAAATGAGATGACTCTTGTTGGGCCCCTAATTAGCTTCAAGATGGAGAACTGACTGCCAGAGGAACCAACCCTGTGATTAGAGGGTTGGAACTTGCTGCTGTACCTCCTGATTTCCATCAGGGGCAGATGTCTGGAGATTGAGTTCAATCACCAAAGGCCTGTGACTTCATAGATCATGCCCATTTAATGGAACCTCATTAAAACCCCCAAACAGCAGGGACCTAAGAGCTTCCAAGCTGGTGAACACATTGAATGCCAGGAGGGTAGACCATTCCAACTCCACAGGGAAGAGGCTTTTTGAGCTCAGGACTCTTCTAGATCTTGCTTCTGTACTATTCACCTGGCTATTCCTTTTACCCTTTATAATAAACTGAAATAGTAAGTATAGCATTTTTCCGAGTTCTGTGAGTCATTCTAGCAAATTATCAAAACTGAATGGGGTATTGTGAGAACCTGTAAGTTTGCAGTAAGTCAGATGTAAGTGCCAGTAACCTGGGAATTTCATACCTGTTACTGGCAAAGGGAAATGAGGTCACTCTTGTGGGACTGAGTCCTTAGATGTGTGGGGTCTGGTACTAATTAGAGTAGTGTCAAAATAGGATCAAATTGTTCATGTCAGAAAGCTGGAAAACTGGTGTTGGAAAAGACACCACATATTTGGTGTCAAAAATGAGAAGAAGAACAATAACCAAAACCTGAACCAGTATTCACATTGTCTTGAATAAATATTAAGTTTTATTTTCTTTTTAACTATGAAAGCTCAAGGTCCAACTACCTAAAACCTATACCAAAAATTTCAAGCAAACCTATAATGGCTTTGTTCCCATATTTACTCCCTGCCCCTTGGATTAGTTCTGGAATAGTTGTTCATGTTGTTTGATACACTTCATGTTTTCCTAATGCAGCAATATTTCAATTGATCTTATGATACTTGGAGCTAAGCAGAAAAGTACTGAGAGGATGTTCTAGAAGACATGTTAAAATGTTATGTATTCTGGGTCTTTTATTTTTCCATATGAATTTCATGATTGCTTTATCTATTTCTACAAGAAATGCCGTTGGGATTTTGATTGGCATTGCATTAAACCTATAGAGAACTTTTGGTAATATCGCCATTTTGATAATGTTAGTTCTGCCTATCCATGAACAGAGTATATTTTTCCATCTTCTAAGATCTTCTACTTCTCACTTTAGGGTTGTTTGAGTTTAAAAAAAAAAAAAAAAGAAGAAGAAGGCGAAGACTCTGAATCCTGTCTTTCTGTACAATGATACTCCTTTTCTTCCCAAGCATTAACATCCAATTGAGTTCCAAAGGGGAAGTGAAATAAATGTGGCTAATAAAACAAAACTTATTTCTATTTCTACAGAACAGAGTCTGAAAGCCATCAACACTAACAAAGTAGGTTTGCAACATTTTGTGTAATAAGACCTTTGAATGCATAAAAGCAATTTTGGCTTCACAAAGTTCCTCCTTTCATCTTGTTTTTGCCTTAAAATCTATAGGCAAATATTATTGGCATGGGCAAATATTATTATTTCCGTTTGGTAGGTGAGAATGCTGAAGCAAGTAGACGGGAAGTGAATTTGGGGCTTCCTCAATTCTACTGCCATGTTCTTTTTGTTAGAATAAGAAAGGAATTGTTGGCTCATTTCATTTTGACAACAGGTCATAGAGTAAATTTGTAAATAATAGGAAGTTGCTTGTTTTAATTGTAGTTTTTTTACCAGTGTTTTAATGAAAAGTGGTTAGATAATCCACTATATGACAAAAGAGACTAGATTTAGTTCTCAAAGAAAGTGGCTGGAGAGAAAAGGGCAACTTTCTGAAGGGCTGGTTTCCTTGGGAAATCTGAGAAGTTTCATTTGATGGACAACTAAAAGTGATATATTTTTTTTTTCCCTTTTTAAAGATTTAGAACTGTGAAATCTCCTGGAATTTTTATAACTTTTAAATGGCAAGGCAACTGCTGGAAGACATTCCTAAGTTCAACATTTTAAAGGATAATGCTGCAAGTCATGGAAATAATATGTGTTTATAATCCTCCTCTCCCAAAGTGAAAATAAATATGGGATTAAAGTAGGAAAAAACCCTCCAACTATGTCTTTTTTCTGTGGGGGTGGGGTACCGGGGATTGAACTCAGGGGCACTTGACCACTGAAACACATCCTAAGTCCTATTTTGTATTTTATGTAGAGACAGGAGGGTCTCACTGAGTTGTTTAGTGCCTCCCTTTTGCTGAGGCTGGCTTTGAATTTGCAATCCTCCTGTCTCAGCCTCCCAAGCCCCTGGGATTACAGGTGTGTGCCTCTGCCCCCAACTATGTCTTAAGTATACTCCTAGCTTCATAAGTTGACTGATTCACAGAGAGAAATTTCTATAGGATAAATCACAGATGGGGAAATATTGGGAAGATATCAGATATAAATATGCTTTGTTTGTGATTATTTCAAATATGCTGGGTAACTAATTGTAATAGATGTGGTAATAAAGCATATGTAGAGATACAAAATGAATGTGATGATTTATTGATATCATTCATTCACTTATTCCATAGAAACTTAATTGAGCACCAAATATGGATCAGGCATGTTCTGGAATCAGGGATTTAGGGAGCCGAGGAGACAACACAGAACAATGTGGTTACAATCCCTGACCTTGTTATACCGTATATATGATTAAAAAATTATTTATTGAAAAACATTTTCTTATTCTATTTTAAAATCCAGGACAGGAGGGGCTGGAGTTGTAGCTCAGGGGTTGAGGACTTGTCTTGCGAATGTGAGGCACTGGGTTTTATCCTAGCACTACATAAAAACAAATAAAGGCATTGAGTCCATATACAACTAAAAAAAAAAGAAAGAAAGAAAAAGAAAAAAATCCAGGACAGGAAAAAACTGCCTTGTTAGGGAGATTCCATTTCACTGTGTACATACAGAAAATGTGATAAGCAAATGCACAATACACGAACATTTTTATTCATTCAATGAGAATATGAAACAGTTCAAGAGTAAAAAAATAGATTCTTCATTTACTAAAGGGATAAATTCAATATTTATTACCTTCTAACTATATGCTAGGACCTTGGACTGATGATGGAAATAAAACAATCTAGCTCTTTTTGTTTTGTTTTTTTCTTTTTACATGAGCTGGATGTCCAATTAAAAATTGGAAATTTTAGTAAACCACAAAAAGGATTGTGAAATGAATTCCAAGGAGCTCTGCTGGAGCAAAGAGTAGATGACCGAACCAATCCAGAGGAGGATGAAAGGTTGCCCCAGTGAAATGATTTCTAAATTCAGTTTTCACTGGATTGAAGAATGACTAAGATTAGAAAATGAAAAAATGGAGTTGAGGATTTGGGGGGAGGAGGTCAGAGAGCAAATGTTGGCAACAGTGGCAAAGAATAACATGAGCTAAATTAGAAAAAAACAAAACAAAACCAGAACTGATTGTTGTGGGAATATCCACAGAGATAGAACTTCAGGTGGGATTTCAGGAAGAGACAATAATTTGGTTGGTAGCTCCAAAATAACGTTGCTTCTGCAAAGGCTCAGAGGATGCAAATCAAAGATGGGAAGTGAATGTAAAATAAGAATACAATGTGTTCATAGTAGGAACTGGAGAATGAAAAAACAGATAGTCAGTGCCAAGAAAATGCATGTGGAGATCTTTACCAGCAAATAAAAGGGTGAAGAATTGTGTGACATGGTCAAACTGTTCACTGGGCTGCACAGACATCTACTTTCAAGTGGGTGAAAATAGATAAGAAATCCATTTGTACATTTGGTTGTGGGATTAACACTCAAAAGAGTTGAACACCACCACAGTAAACCTTCCCATAGTAACTCCACACATGATTAAAACCAGTCTTTGTCAAGTTGCTCCTAAACCTGGAGTATACCCTAGTTGCTGGCCACAGAGAAAACCCAGCCCAGTGGCTTTTATATTATAGTTCCACAACATTTCCAGATGACCAATCTGGAAAGGCTTAGATTGCTTTACCATCCAAAGTCACTGAGTTGGATCAAAAAGAAAAAAATATCCTATTAAAGTGAATCAGTTAATGACGTAATTTACTACATCAATAGCAGAAAAGGAGTATTTTTAAAATTTTACATCTCAAACTTGGTAAATGATGAATGAGTTTTACATAGTGAACACAGAGGCCACAAGGAGAGTGTTTCCAACATGCTGGAAACAAATTATATGACAGAAGCAGGAAATGTTTAAAAAACACATCAAAAATTATATTCCAATTACAGCATTCTTGGGATGAATGCTACAGGTCAGATTACATATTATACGTGTTACAGATTCCTATTTACAATCCTGTTTAGACCCATTGAAAGTTTATAGAAATGATTTCCGTTCTAACTGAGGCATTTCTTGTACTTAATTTCAGCTGACTAGTAAAACTTTTTTTTTATATTAAAAAAAAGGAAAACGACCAATCTTGTTGATTTCTAGTTCCATGTGGTAAGAAAAGCTAATATTTATTGAAAGTTTATGATGTGTGAGTCAGTATGGTAAATGATTTGCATTAATATATAAAGTAAGAACAGTATTCCTTTGAGATAACTTGGTCTTTTCAAATAAAAAAGTTGCCACCCTATTGTAAAATTAAATTTCAAAACGTGTGATTAAAGAAACAAATATTGACCTATGTTCCAAAAATGCAGCTTTAAAAATACATCTTCTAAAGCATAAAATCCTCTGTATAAATCCAAATAGGCAGAGTTCAGACTTGGTATACACTTTTTCACTTGAAGAAATTGCTCAGTGTAGAATATTTCCTTTCTTTCAGGCAGAGGTTGGCAACAGTGGCCAAATCCAGTTGGCCACCTGTAAGGCCCTTGAGCCAAGAACAGTTTTTACATTTTTAAATGGGTAAAAAAAACCAATATTTCATGACACATGAAAATTATATAATAATAAAAGTTCTGTGTCCAGGAATAAAGTTTTATTGGAACACAGCCACACTCATTGTTGACATGTTGTCCGTGGCTGTGTTCACGCTACAGCAGAGCTGAAGAGCTTATGACAGAGATCATATGGCCCATAAAGACTTAAAATATTTATTTTCTGGCCCTTTCCTGAAGAAGTTGGCTGACCTCTGCTTTTAAGAAGAAGCAAGAAAATTAAACATAACATCACCTAATTTTATACATTTAGGGTTTCAAATTTTGATTTTGAGAGTAGTCGGCTTCTAACCTTGGTCTCAAATGCATCAAAAAGTTTCATGTCATCTGATGGCACCATGGTATTTAAAATTTGGCAGATCAATAGAATGGGTCTACATCAGTAGAACTGATGTAGGGTGAATTTGTACTGCAGGGAACATCTGGAAATGTGTGGACATGTGTCTTTGTTGCAACTCAGGGGTGCCACTGGCATCTAGCAGGTAGAAGCCAAGAGTGACTGAACATCAGCCAACACCTACAATAGAGAATTACCTGGCTCAGAATGTCAATAGTGTGCAGGGGCCAAGAGACCCTAACCTGTAGTTTCTTGTAGGAAACTAAAAGTCCTCTCTAACCTCTGGACTGTTCCTCAAATACAAACACAATTGTGGTGACATAGATTCAATCCCACTCCATGCTGTATTTACATTAATATTTATAAGAAGAAAGATAATTCTTTTTTGTTTTATGAATATGTTTTTATGACTAACCATTACCCATCTGTACTATAATAACTTCTAAAGTTGAATGTTTCATTCTCAAGTATAAGTCTAAGTAAATAATGCTTTTAATCACTCAATTTATTTAGCCTGATTTATGCTAAAAATCTACCTGATTCTATTTTAGATTTGGCTTCTTGAAAGATTTTCTTGATTTTAACATGGTCAAGGTGAAGTGAAATATCAATGTCAGAATGTTCTGATGTCAGATGTCAAAGGATGAAGCCAAGCAAATGCTACAATGATGGAGTGGAGGGGAAAAAAAAGGGAGGCAAGAAAACAGGCCACGGACCACTGCACTATGCCTGCAGATCATGGTTTAAAAGGCAAGTGGAGGAGAGAGACAACAGAGAGATAAAATACACAGATTTAGTGGGTTTCACATGAAGGCAAATTTTCAAGATTGATTTAAAGGATCTAATCAGGGGATATTCATTTATAATAAAACTTTAAAATTTCATACCAATCACCTGACTCCTTAAATTGGGACAAACTAAGTCACTTTAGGAACTCTATGTTATATCCCTGTGTATAAAGGGAGCATTCAGGACAAGTGTTTTTCTTCCTTGAAGGCCACATTATTGGAACTTAGCTATGCGTTTTCTAGCATTCAGGATACATTGTTTTGCTTTCAGAATATTTAAATTTGTGGGAAGGATTCAAATTAATCACTTTTTATAAATCACATATTTTAATGTCTTTTAATCAAATATTTAAATGTCTTCTAATCTTGGAGAACTATCTCTGATCTTAAAAAACCTCCCATTTTCATACACACAAAATAACAATTTTGCTCCTACGAATGCCCTTTCATATCTCATAAAACTGTACCTTTTGCCTGTGTCACCTTTGGGGCCACTTTCTCCGGTATCTCCCTGAGGAGGGAAAAAAAGTGAGACATGTAAGACATATTGGTGCCACAAAACAAAGAGCAGTTCTCATTCAAACACACCATAGAAAGAAATCTGTTGCAAATGTTCTACAGAGGTAATGTACTTTTACCTGACCAGCTGCCTGATTTCAATACAATTAATTTTATTACAATGAAATGGCTGAACAATTTTAAACTCATAAGATTAACAAGGAAGCACTAATTTATCTATCTGCCTTTTAATAGCATATTTGGACATTTAAGCCTCTTCCATCTGCTTCTTTTCTCCTCTGATCAAAGCTCCTCTTTAATGAAGGTTTTTTCCCTGACAGTTCTCTTAGTAAGTCATGCTACCCATGTCCTGCCACCTCAGTATTCTTCTCTGTGCCACACTTGCCCGCTGGACTCTCGTCATCTTTTTCCCTTTTGTTAGTATAAATTCTACCCTCTCTTCAAACCCATTTTAGCTCTCCAGGGCCTCAAAATGCATAATGGGGCTTTCAAAGCTTGTGGACTGAGCATTTATTTATTTGGCACTACATCATACTCTAGATCTTTTGTACAAACACAAAAGAGTTGTACTTGTGAAATGAAAGTTTACATATTCTATTAGAAAACTATTTTTATAAATCACAATAAAATGAGTTTGAGGAATTTATGCTTTGATATTTTTAAGTCTTCTGATGCTTATTTCGTGGTATCTCCTTTCCATCCACAATGCAATGCCACTGGGGGAAAAAATTCATTTACGCTGTACGCTTTGCCTCCTTAAATTCTGAATTCTTGAATCTAAGCTTTACAGCATAGCATGTACAAGGGGAAATGTCATTAATTTGGAGCCAGTAATTTGGCATTACTGGGCAGATGAAATTCTCTTTGCATCCAGAGTCTCTTGTGTAATGTGAGGATAAGAACACTTTGTGCAACTTTAATAAATAAGTGATATCCTGTGTATAGAGCAACTAGGGCATATCTGGCATATCCTGGGCCATTAGTGGGAGCTGCTATGATAATAATGCACAATTGCTCATGTGTTCCACGGGGTGAAATGCCCTCCTCTCCAGCTTTGTATGAGGTTCACCTTTTCATCATTTAAAGAGTTCCTCAAAATAAGAGGATGGTTTCTCAGGACAGAGGAAGTAGAAGAGGGAGATTCCATTTTTCCCTTCATATTTTCTTTTATTGTTTCAAATAAGCATGAAATTTATGGTGACAGATACTCTACAGTGGACTGTGCGAGCTGGTGACACCATCTGATGAGACTCCAGAAGGATGCTGCCATTATTCCCTCTCCCTCCTGAATTTCAACACAAAACAATCACCTGAGGACTAATTAATTTCAAGTTAATTACCATGAACTATTTGATGCCAAATAAATGTAATCTATTACTAGGAGACTTTGACAGGCAGTTTATTTGTATGCTTTTAAAAAATTTGTAGAAAATCCTTTTATTAAAAAAAAAAACAAACCTCACTAGGTTTGAGTGGTTGTTAAGATAAGGGTGTGACTGAGCTGTCCCTTCATGAAATTGCTTTTACACACCTCTATTTTGTTGTTCTTCCATTTTAATATGTTTTCCCTTTTTTCTTTACAATGCTTAAACATACAGTTGCATTAAAAATGTGTGTGTGTGTGTGTGTGTGTGTGTATTTTTTATCTTTAGATGAATTTATTTTGAGCTTAGGGGTTACAATACTAACTTATCAGAAATATCCTAACACTTAGGAAGAGTATAATGTAAAGTGTTGGTTGTTTCCCACTCAGCACATTCTCAAGCACTAATAAATAGCATGACAACCAGGAAAATAAGCACCACCATATTCACTGAGATTCGAAGTCATCAGGGTGGGCCCAAAGGTAGTAAGGAAAGGAGGCTAACAGAAATTGAACATGCAGCATCCTGCTTCTCCTTTTGTTTCTCTTTCTAGTTTTATAAGAATTCTTTGTGGGACAACATTCAGATAATTGTTGCAGGTAAACCATCTGTATCCCTTTAACCTCATGACCCAAGAAGCCATAGAGAGAGATGTAGATGCTTAGAAGAGTACTGGCCTGGCATTAGCAAGTGAGCATAAGAGTGATTTTGTAGGCCTAGGGAGTTCTGAAAGCCATTTAAAGTCTGTCATAGGAGTTTCAATTTGTTTCCCTTTTCTCCATTTCTTTAAATATTTTACTCAAATTTTTGCTGTACACAAGAATTACACTATTTTCTTCTTTCCCTAATTAACAGTTTAAAAACAGACAAATGAATATAGTTATTAACTGTCCCCCACCCCTGACTATCGTATCTGTCTGTATGTCCATCCATCTATCATCCCTCCATCCATTCATCCAGTTCATCTGGGTACTTCTTGGGAGGAAAAAAGATAAACACAGGTAGAATCATACCTTTTCTTCTTGTTCTCCAGGCTCTCCCTGAGCAAAAGAACAAAGATTGAGTAATGTTAAGTGACAAAATACCTAATTAAGTAACATTGAACAAACCAGATATTGAACACATTAGGTGAATTATGTATGGTACTTTCTTTTTTGTTATATATAGTTTCTATAGGAAAAAAAAAGGTATGATGAGTTTCCTGCAGAACTGGGTATGTATATCAATACCATATGTACTCTTAATTCTTGGCTTTTACAGGAATAAAGACATGTGCAGTGTTTCAAGATGATCCAGGCACAGGCTGGGCCACTGAGGAGCAGAAGAGGGTTCAGTATCTGGAGAGACTTCTTAATCTGCTGCTTTTTATTCTGTCCAAACTCTGGCATGTCCTTCCACAAATCCCTTCACACAAAGCATCTCCAGGTGTGAGGATTATTTCCTGGGACTGGAGTTCCAGTGTGGTCTTTTCCTAATAGGATCATAAACCTGAGATGCTGAACTCAGACCCCTTCACAATGTCACATACTCCCTCTAACTGTTGATAACTAGCGTGTTCCAGGTGAGGTATATTTTAGGAGGTACGAATTCTTTCAAGGAAGACATAAGAAAGGGGCAGAATTTCAGTGAGTTTTGAAGAGACATCCTTAACTGAAATGATGACCCCAAAGACATGAAAACTACAATGCTCTGAAAAGAATTTCATTTTTACTTTACCCAGGAAAGGACAGGAGACGGGGTGGGAAAGTTCTAAAGTCCATCACACACATTATGATAATATTTCCAGCTGAAAAGATTGAGGGTTGTCATGAGATGAGACTGCTTTTTAAAAAATGGTATAAGGCAATTATTGTGAGGTTGTTTTTTTTTTAATGAAAATATAACCTACTCTAGAAGTCAGTTTGAAGGCAAGACCCTTTTCATTCTCCGGAACTCAACCTGACCCTTTGGCTCTCTGAATCTCTGGCCACCTTTACTTCTAAACATCCGTCCTGATGTCGGGTCGCTAGGCAACACAAGAATAGCACAGTGAGTATGCATTAAGCATTAACTCCCATCATTTGGCTTTTTAACATGGAGCAAGAGAGGGAAAAAGACAGGAAAACGACTATAGTCCCAGAAGGCACATTTTCTTTTCTCCCCTGCAGGACAAAGGACAGGTCTATACATTTTAGATCTGTCTGAGGCGCCTGTCAATAGCAATGTGATCTGTAAAATCAGCTGACAGGCATCTGTGGGTAGGGATACGCACCAGCACAGCTGATGGGATTAGGCATTAGTTTTGTACTTCAAGGGATGTTCACTCATCAAAGGATTTGGGATTTGTCTACCTGTTTGGTTTAAACTAAATTGCCACCAATCTTTTTATATTTAACAGATTCACTTGTTCTTTAAGAAACAAAGAAAACATGTGATCCAAAAAAAAAGATCTTCATTACATTTTTTCCCTATTTAGTAATTCAGAGCTACATTCATTTTTAAATTTTAAACATGCCACATCTTAATTCTGCTCTTCATCTGATTAACTGGTTGTGTTGAGGAGAGGCTGAAGGTGGCCAGATCTTGAGGAAAAGCCACAGAGGCATGTGAACATTATCTTTAGGAAGGTTTGTAAATATGTATATGTTAGGCAGTATGTAGGGGACTCATGTTTTTATATGCTTATAAAATGGTAAAATGACAATAGTCTTATTGAAATGGGGTTTTTCTTATGTTAATTATCCCAGAATTAAGATTTTAGACAATCATATCCTATTTGTTTTTCTGCCTTTTAACTTAACAGTAATAAAAATCACAAATATAATTTATTTATTAGTCACAAAGTCCTATACTGTAGCATATTATACTATTGACAAAAAAATTCCACCCGAGTGCCATCAAAAGGATATAAAAAAAATTGTGATAGCTGCAATCTGATGGAAATCCATGAATTGAATGATTCTTTTTGGCTTTATTTGTACTAACCTTTGGCCCTGGGATTCCATTCTGTCCTACTGTTCCAGGCAACCGAGGCTCACCCTCAAAATGAAAAACAGATATCATCACTAAGTAAAACAGACAAAATCAGCACATGAGGTAGTTAGAGGAGATAACCATTCAATAATGCTGTAGAAAAAGAGAAAAATGACTATTACTGTAATCACAAGTTAGCTTATACAATCCAAAATTTTATGTGATAGAGAGCAAGGTATATAACAGGATTAATTAATTTATTATTTTTATCAGTAAGAAAGATGAAGGGACTGACTCATGGAGTTAATATCTACCATGGTACTAGGTACAGCCTATATATCATATAAGTACTGGTTGAATGAATAAAAGATCCTTGAAAATATAAGACACTTAAGATGGAGAATTTTTAAAAGATTAACTCAGAAAAATAAAGATTAAATCATAATATTTTCATATTAGATTTAATCAAATGAACATTTGTAAATCTAAATCTTGAAGAAGACACATCTTTGAATACCCACTTAATGTATTTAGACACATTTGATACAAAAGTTAAAAGTAAAAATGGCTTTGATTTATTTTTCCAATATCATTGTAAAAATAATTCGAATAACATATTTGGACTTAAGGGCTCTCATTCTCATACTGAAAGGGAGACTTCTGGTGGGGGGTGGGGTGGGAGGGAGATGATGGCTATTAATCTAGTAAAATTATCCATCTAAGAAAGGTGATGATGTCTACTAGTCTTTCTGGATTTTCAACCAGCAATGATTTTCCAAAGAAGAGAAAAAGAGAGTCCCATAAAGTACCCAGAATCAAAAGAAACCCACCGACCTTGTGCATTTCTGCTGCTAGTTAATTCCAACTTAGATCCATGAGAATCTCATTTTAAAACACCTGCAAAGCCCTTTCCTGTGTGCTCCAACTAGTGGACAACTTCCTTCCACTGAGGGTGATAAAGTTGTTTTTTAGTTGAATTTTTTTTGACAGATTGATTTTTAGAGCAGTTTTAGGTTTAAGTTACAGAGTTAAGTGATTTTAAAGAACACTTTATAAATCATCTAAAGGGCAGGAATTAGGTGATTTTTATATTTGTGTTCTCAGCCTCAAAAATATGTACATTAATAATAAAGTAACATTTTTTTTAATGTGCCAAGATCTTTACATTCATTAATTCAATTAGTTCTCAGAAGCTTCTATGTAGTACTATTGATGTCTATTTTATACGTGAAGAAACTAAGGAATTAAAAAGTAATTTGTCCAGATTTACATAAATATAATCAGGATTTGAACTCATGATCTGGCTTAAAAGGTGGGGCTTTTAACACTGATGAATGAAAGTATCTAGAAACTGAGAGAGAGAGGATAATGAATATTTCTATCTTCATTGTATTTGGTTTATATGTCCCATTTACAAATGACTTTCTAGAATGTACAGAAACCTAAATTAAATATAATTTACCTAAAGATAATTCAGGCATTTCTACCAGATTAATCTAAGCCATGTGAAGCTTGTGGTCTCTTTCTAGAAGAGTGAAAAATATCTTACTATTGTGCTGGATTATTATAAATGCTGAGGTCTTAACCTTCTGGAAGAAATTCGACTTCCTCTCTAAAATCACACTGTGATGGCAACTCTTGCACTTTCCTTGGTAAAAGGACAAAATTGTTGACTTAGAATAATGATGGCCATTATGGGAAAATTTTGATATGCCATTTGTATGTAACAAAAGGATAAGAACTTGGAAACAGAATACACCCTGAAAGAGGACTATCATTTACTGTGGAACTAGAAAAAGAGCTATTGAGTCTGCTTTCTTCAAAGAATCCACAACAGGATGCACTAATATCTTAACTCATGTTTTAATGCAAATAAGAGATGCTGCCAGAGAACAATGAAAACTTTGTTTAGACTTTCAAAGAATAACCATGGTAGCCAGAGTTACTTTAAAAAAAGGGTTAAGCCCCTTGGAACCAGACAAAATTCATGCTGAGATTTCAAGCAAGGAAGAGAAATGTTGCTTATAACATTCATATATTAAGGAGAATGTTATCTGCCTAACATTCTCCTTAATATATGAACATCAAGGGACTAAAATTTGATCCCATTTTCTCTTTGATTTTACATATTTCTAAAATAACCTTTAACCTAAGATGAAATAAAAAATTGCACCAGTAATCTCATCACCTTTATGACTATTTTCATTTTGTCCTGTTTCTGTAGTCTTTTTTTTAACTTACATATTTCCAACCAATTGAAAGTACATTACATAGTTTAATGTTATGATTTTTGTTCATCACACATGTGTTTTCACATGATATTCATTATTGTCTTGTGAATAGGTTGATTATCCTCTATCAAAGCCAAGTGTGATCATTTGTTTCATCAGTCCCACATTGTTGAATACTCAGGTTGAATATTCTATCCAAATTTTTATTGTCAAACTAAAGTAAATACCTTTGTAAACATGCTCATATTTTTCTGTCAAATTTTTAATTATGATAAATGCCCTGGATTTATGTTTTAGTCACTGGAAACATTATGGCCCTAACTGCATGTTTCTAAATTGCCTTCTAAGAGCATTCTGAGTTTTATTTGCTTTGATAGGCATCCATTCTGTATTAGTTTTTAATAACTTCATTAACATTGGATATCACAATTTTAATTCTCTTTGTGGCTGCTTAATAAGCCTAAATAAGAGAACACTGCTATTCAATTTGACATTTCTTTTTCACTTTCAAGTTAAATATTTTCTCCTGAGTTTATACTATAAATAGATTCATAGGACTTTAAATCTGGACACTGAAGAATACTGTTACTTGAATGAATCAAAGGGAGATGATAAGAAGAAAAAGTGACCAATAGCATTTTACCTTTAATAAAGAGCATCAAGAAAAATACATCCCAAGTCATATGAGGGGGCCTTAGAGCATTCTATGTCTCCTAGGAAGTGTGAAAGAAATGTTCAAGCTGAAGTCCTGTTCAACTCTGAGGACCAAAGCTAAGCTATGCGATCCTGAAAGGCATGAATTCATTTTTCTAAGAGCTAGAGAAAATCCACTGTATGTTCTACTGTGGTCTCAGAGTTTCATGGACTATAAAAGATGAGACATGACAGGTGCCTATACTCAAAGCTTATTTTTGAGTGAGAAAAAAATATATATCATAATAACTGAAGGAGACATCTAATTGAGTTTGTAGTTATTTGTTCTTGTTTTGTTTTGTTTTTCTTTTCTTGAGCAAAGTTTTCTTTCAGCTCATAAAGAGGCATAATAAACAGAAATCAAAGCATAGTCTTAATGAGGAATGAACTATGTCCTGTAGTGTATTAATTTGTTCCAATATATGAAGACAAAATTATCATGAGTCCCCTTCAAATAAAGTTATAATGATATTATACTATTATATAATAGTAAAACATGTAGATATAACAGAAACATACACATATCAGAAAGATACAAAAACAGGAACTAGGCTTTGTGTGTGTGTGTGTATGTGTGTGTGTGTGTGTGTGTAGCAGTGTGTGTGTGTACAGCTAGTCTCATGTTTGTTGGACAACCTATCCATCTACTTCTGAATGCCTTCCACATTTATAAACACCGAGGACATTTAATCGATGGTAACTAAGCAGGTAACATCTTAACGACAGGTAGATTGATGGGGTTTTCTCTAGCATAGTTTAAATTTTAAGGCCATTCCCAGTACATTACTCCAAAATGACCTTTTCCAAATTTAAGCTGAAAGTAAGTTGGAGTGACTTTTAAGAAAGATAGTTGGCTGCTTTTATTTTATATACATTTATGTATACCAAATACTCTTTGGAACTCTAACAAAACATAAAACATCGCTTAAGGCTTTTGCAATTATTTCAGGTACTACTACTCAAGGTCCACTTGAAAAGAGCACTTAATGACAGAAAGGAATGTGGTTTTCTCACACAGACTGAGTGCTAAAGGGAAACAAGTCATTCAGCAGTAATATCACTCACCATCACTTCAATCACAATAGCTTTCCATTCTGTCATTGGAAATTTAAAATGAATTGAGCTTTACATTTTTAGCATAATGTAATTTAAAAATAGAATGATTTCTATTCAGCAGTGCATTTTCAGAAAAAATCATCCAAACAGAAGATGAAAATAACTTCATGTTATTCATGCCAAGCACAGGCTTGGCACTAGATGGAAAGGGTGACATAGAACACAATGTGGCATCAGAGGTTAGGATGCTCTGCCCCTGGAGCTGGTGATCGTGGGGTGAGTATGTAGAATGAAATAAAGACTAAAAATATCCAATGTTGGTCACTGATACCTCCCTGAAACTCTGGGTGCACTGGGCCTTTCTTCCTGACAGTGACTCAGCACACAGAAGGGTCTCCCTGGCTTCACCAGTGAGCAAGACCAGCCTACAGCCATTTTTCTTCTGCAGCAGCCATTGGTGAGGAAGAGACATGCTTTATAGGTTTCAGAGCCTCAGAGCCTTTGGCAACAATTAGATAAATATCAACCAGTACAGGATTGTTCTTTGAATGCAATGAGGCACCAACCAGCAACATCCAGAAATATTTTTCAGGGCAGAGTCAGAAAAATGGTGTCTAGCTCTCCATTCATATTTATTCACATTCTCTCTCTCCTTATAACTATACACACACTATATATATTTTATTTGAGTTTAGTTTTCCATTCTAGTTCTCTAATGGCAGATGGGTGCAAACATGAACTTGGGTGAAGATAGGAGGTATAAAGTGGTCAAAATACTTAACCTCAAACTCTACCTAAATGTAGCAGACAAATAAAATATAAAATAAGAATCCTATGCCCAAATTCTAAGTGTTATTACTGCCCTAGATCCTCTGTGATTTTGTATCCCTGCACACTTCTGTAAACTCCCAAGGATACATGCACCTCAGCTTAAGAAATTTGACAGAAGGGAGATTCAGTTTACACTAATGACCCTGTGTAGCAGCTCCACTACCCTTTATTAAGTCTGTGTGGGCTGGCCAAGTGCACTATTCATCGTGTTTTGTGTATGCATGTGTGTGTGTGTGTGTGTGTGTGTGTGTGTGTGTGTGTGTGAGTGTGCATGCGCACATGCATGCATAAGTAATCATTGAAATTTTATTTGTGCACTGTTCATCCTTGATTATACTTCTTCTCTACACTTTCACACTAATTTCTACACAAATGAGTTAAGTACATTCGAGGATGTGAGCGCAATGTAGGCTGGTTGAGACACTAAGATGGCCAGGCTGCCCTACTGGGAGACTGGAAAATAAATCTCATGGCCAGAGATGGCTTTTGGTCTCAGCTCCAGCAAAGCTGTCTTTGGTGGGCAGAGAGGGGACCCAGGAAAAGGTAGGAGAGATGTTAACCAGCAGTTGTCCCCTCCAAGTCCAGGTCAACCTGTGATGTGAGGACTGAAGACAGAAGGTAAGAGTGACAAAGGGGAGAAGCAGGGGTGGGGTCGTGTGTGAAGGACAGCCAGGAATGAGAACTTCTGTAGCTTCCAAGAAAGACCCTAAGCCCTGCAGACTCTGCAAGGGGAAGAGTGGTTACCTTAGAGGATTAAAGACTCCAACACCTAAGCATATACCTATCTCAAAATAGTGATACCCTATCTCAAAGTAGAAAAACAAAACAAAACAAAAAACAGGGCACGGGGACACATGCCTGAAATACCAGCAGCTTGGAAGGTTGAGGCAGGAGGATTGCAAGTTCAAAGCCAGCCCCAGTAAAAGCAAGGCACTAGGCAACTCACTGAGTCCCTGTCTCTAAATAAAATACAAAATAGGGCTGGGGATGTGGTTTAGTGGTCGAGTGCCCCTGAGTTCAATTCCCGGTACCTAAAACAAATACACAAACAAAAAGGGCTAGAAATATATCTCAGTGGTGGATTGTCCCCGGGCTAAGTCCCCAGTATATCCCCCTCAAAAGACTCCATTCATTTGGCCTAACAACATTTATATAGACATGGTTTTAATCCCTCATTCCCTCTGCTTCTTCCCTGAGATGAAGGTCAAGCAGTAGCTGACGCTTTATCATGTCACCTAAAGTCCCCAAGCATTACCACTTACCTCATGAACTCACTCTAACATCTGCTTTTCCCTAAGACAAAACACTTAGATTACAATGAAATAGTTTAGTAGAAGGGGATCAGGTTCAATGACTTTTAATAGACAAACACATTCAGACAGGGCAAGTAAGTCTTCCAGGAACAAAAGCAGCAAAGAGATAGGGATGACATTAGAACTCAGGTTTTCTCATTCTTCTGAGCAGCTTCTGTCTAAAGAAAAAAACTCATTCAATTTCCTCATGTTTCCTTTCTGCTTAATTTTTAGCATGAAATAGCAAAGTAGCTCTAGGAAGCATCCCAAAATTTCTGCTTCCAGTGGTGCGGGGCCAATGGTTTGCACTTCTATGGGCTCCATGTGTCTTCTGTAAAGTATGCAGGGCTCTGATTCAATGTTAGCCCTAATGGAGTAAGATGTATAATAACAGTTAACATTATTTGTTGTTGTTGGATTAAAGATGTTACCTGGTTACCTAAACCCTGCATACTCTGTGAAGGGAAGAGTGGTTCCTTATTCCTCAGAAATCTGAATAAATTTGGCTTCAGACCCACTTTCACAGGCCTCAGATGCCCGAGACCTGCTTTCCCATTACCAAGGCTCAAGTTCTTGTCTTCATGAACTGAGTCAATTCTGGTTTGCCCCAGATGGATTCAGGTGGGTCAGTCAGTTCTTTACCCATTGCCTCAAAAGGCTCATCCTGCCCCAGCTTCTTGTGAATTCAAGACTGACTATGTGGCGCTCTTGGGATGACATCACATCACAGAGCACACAGTTTGTCTTCATGTCCCTGGCTTCTCCTTTCTCCCCCATCCTCCCTCTCAGACCATACTGGCAATTCAACTTCTCTCTGTGAGGAGCAGCCAGCAGTTTTTAGCTCCAACTTGCCCGCCCCATGCCCGATTCTCTGTTTTTCCTTTCCTGGAGGTGAAGGAGGCTTTGTAACATGGTGAAAGAAAAGACAGACAGAGTTGGTTATTCATCAGAGAACTGCCATTCCTGTAGGGAAGTTTGGTCTTGTTTATATAATCAGCAAACTCCCTTCCCCAAATTAGAATTTCTGTCCACATTGGTAATACAATCTTAATGAGTAGAAAACTAGACAGACAGATCAACCAGAAACTTAATGCAAACATGCTATATCAGGTAATTTGCTGAAATGGGTCTTAAATTGATCAAAGTAATATCTAAATAAAATTTAGTAACCAAATCTTCATTATGCTCTTTAAAAAAATCCATGTTTAAGAATTACAAATGTCTAAAAATGTAAAATAAGAAAACATTGTTGTATCAATTATAAGCTATATATTAAAGCTATTTAGTAAAGAAGTATAAGCTATGTAATAAAGAGGTCTTCTGGCTAATACTTAATTTTAATTTTCTATATTGCTAATATAGACAGATAAGTCGAAGAATGGAAATGAAATTCAGGGAGATAGCTAAGAATTTAGGGGTCTCAGAAGATAGACCAATTGAGTTTATCTGGATGAAATTTACATAAATAACAGGAACTATTTGTTTTGAGCACACTTGTAACGTTTGATGGCCAGGTAGTGGTACACATGGATCCCACTGATGAACTCCCTACCTGGCCCCTCATCCCTGCCATGAATAGTTTGAATGATATATGTTTTTTTCTTTTACAAAGAGAATGTGCTTAATTTATAATGGAAGTTTTAACCGGCTTTGTTCAACTGGAAAAATTCTAAAGGTCAGTGGAGAGTAGAATGAGATAATACTTTACTAATACTCACTTGGGTACCCAGGAGATTTGTGTCGTGGAGGTATTAAGGCCTCTAATGCAGAGAGAAAAGTTTTCATCTTTTAATAGAAAATTATATTTATTATATTTACAATTATACTTACTTCCATTATTTTTTCTGATTAAACTCTGAGGTAAATATTATGATCTCTATTTGACAAATGAGGAAACTAAGGTTTAGAGAAGGCAATTTGTCCAAGGTCATACAAATACCTAGGAGCAATGCTAATCAGGCATTGGGTATGCAGTGCTCAGATTTTCACATTCACATTAAACCTAGTAACCAGACTTTCATCATGCTTTGTTAAAAACTACCAATATTTAAGAATCACAAATGTCTAAAACTATAAAATAACATAATATATCAATTATGTAACATAATAGTTGTGTCAATAATGTAAAATAAAAATATTATAGTTGTACCAATCAATGTGATTTTACAAATCTACATTCTTAACTACTATTATGCATTACAAGCAGAATTTCTGGCTTTGAAGGCTATTCAGTCATAACACCTGGGTGACTCTGGGGAGAAAATTTGTGCTTTTGTAGCTCTATTTTCTCATTAATAAAATGGAAATAATCACAGCATTTACTCCATAGGATTGCTATGAACTGTGTGAGTTAGTGTGCACAGAATCCTTAGAATAGAATCTGGCAGCTAGTAAGTGCTGAGTGAATTTTAGTAATTATTTTATTTTTTGGTACAAGGGATTGAACCCTGAGGGTGCTTAACCACTAAGCCACATACCTCCACTTGCCACCCCTGCAATCCTTATTATTTTTTATTTAGGTCTCCCTAAGTTGCTGAGGCTGGCTTTGAACTTGTCATCCTTCTGCTCTAGGCTCCTGATCCTCTGGGATTATAGGTGTGTAACTGTGTCCCACTAGTAATTATTTTATACAACTTCTGCTCTCTGCACTAGGCAAGGAACAGAAGATAATCCTGAAAAAAATTTAATTTCTTATAAATTAACCTCAACAATGCTGTGTTGTTTTATTTGTTTTCTTTGGGGCACTGGGGATTGAACCCAGAGTAGTTTTACCACTGGACTACATGCTAGTCCTTTTTATTTTTTATTTAGAGACAGGATTTTGCTAATTTGCCAAGCTGGTCTCAAACTTATGAACATCCTACATCAGCCTCCTAAATTGCTGGGGTTACAGGTGAGAACCACCATGTTTAGCATCCATGCTGTTTTACAGTTATATAATGGTTGGCCCCTTGGCATTGTGACCAGAGGTCAAATAAATGAAACCTGGTAGATGTTACTATGTTATGATTATAACAATAAACTATCTCAATGCAGTTTTATTTTTAATAAAATTTCAAATTCTAAATTGATATTAGAAATTAGATCTAATGATACAAAAACTGGTTTTGTGGCTTATATTATTTAACAGTTTAGTGGTATAAAATTTGGAGTATTGGTTATCCATGATAAATTTTAAAACCCCATAGTGATTAGTACTATGGTGTTTTAGAACAGAATTCTAAGACCAAGGTTCTCTGTAATTTGTGTGTATTACAACATAGTCATGGTTATTCTTTCCCTTGACAACATTTGTCAGATTTTAATTCTCACTTAAAGTCATCTATTCCAGGAAGCTCTCTTTGTCTTTCAGAGGCCAGACTGCCCTATGCTCCTCTTGCATACTACTTAACAGCATTGCAACTTAACATACTTTCAGCATATTGTTTAATAAATGTTCTTATTCCCCTTAGCCTGGAAATTCCATGACAGTGGACACAGCTTTAACTTTGGTACTCAGTTGGTGCCTGGCACTTTGTAAAGTTTGAATAAATCACTGTTGAATGAATGACTGAAGCATCAATATGTGAACCAATGGACATATGTAAGGGAATCTAGGGGCACAAGCTTTTCCAAATTACAGATGTAATTTACTAAGAACTAATAAGTGAATATTTCTGTATGCTCTTCTATTAAAATATAGTGGCTTTTAAATTAAAATGGCAAATAAATAAACTTCATGATGTGATTCATTCAAATACTTCCACTTGGTGGCTTCTTTGTCCTGCAATGGCTTGTGAAGAGCTTCACTTCTTACACTCCTTTTTCCCAATCCCAATTCCTTTGATTTTTATTCTCCTCTCTCCCAATATTTTCATTTACTAGAATGATAACTAGTTCTGAGTTTCATTGAAATATGCTGAAGTGAACCAAGGGGGAAGTGGTTTGAAGAATATATGACCATAATCGATTTATTTCCAGCCAGCATTAAAAACTTCTTTCAATTAACTTTTTATTCCCTTCTAAAGGAACTTAAAATTTATTACTTAAAGAACAGAACTATCTTTTATTCCATTGAAACAAGTGAAATGGAGTGCAAAGTCACTTTGAGAGCAGGGCGAGCCTGAGAATACCCGGTCCACACTCAGGGTTAAAGTGATTTGACTTTATAAAATGCTCTGTAAAAGAAAAATGATGGTGTTCTTTAAGTAAAAAGGAGGCGTCCTATGACTATAGCTACTAGCAGAAGAGCAGTCCCATATTCTCAGAATTCTAATCTAAATAATTGCTGATTGTAGACAGCAGGAAATTTAATAAATATAATCTAATTCCCACCTCTAACCCATAGAAGAACTGAATTATTGTAAGATTCTTTCCCTGAACCATTAACTAATCTGTAATCAGAAATCAGTCACTTATTTTGCTCTTAATATCTTTTCTTAAGATTTAGCATCAGAAAGTCATAAATATACGGGGTAATATGTGTAAATTGTGCTACAGGAAAATTTTAGGTGAACTAGCCAGAAGACAAACAGACCACAACACATTGAAATCCTTCAGGAATTTAATTCAGACTCTTAAAATGATGGAGTCAAGGTAGCAAAGGAAAAAAACCATATGTTTAGTGGTTACAGCAAATGAATCAGGAATAAAAGATATCGGGTTCACTGTATATCTCACTGTGCAGCTTGAATCAATGGTTTGACCTTTGGAAGTCTTAGAGGCTCAATTTATCGGCTCTCTAAATATACTTACAATAAAAGTGCCATTAGAAGTATGCTGTGAAGATTAATGTCAGGGAAGAACTGTGATACTCATGTGTAAGAGATGGAAGGAATTCCAAATACCACAACTATAAGCTAATTAAAATTTAATGCTCCTTAAAAATCACATAGCTAGCTAGGATAGAGTCATAGGTGACACACTAATATCAATTTTTAATTTAAATGAATTTTGAAGTTTTAAAGACAATAATAAATTCTGAAACAGGATTATGAAATACTTATCATTTTGCTTTGAAAAAAAAATATCCCTTATGACCCAGGCCTCAAAAAATTCTAGTGTGCTTAGGCAAAAAATATATATATTTTTAATCCTGAAGATCTTTGATGTTATCTTCATTATTTTTTCTCTTTAAAAGGAGATGAGGATATGAACTCAGAGGAGCATGGGCTCGACTATTTATGGGCTGTTTATCTGTCTCTACCTCTTTTCTTGCATGGCACGTGCACCAAGGCTGGTCACTGATTGCTATTGAAATAAATTGTCATTATGATGATTAAGATGAAAAAATGATTAAGATGAGAAAAGAGTCGAAAAATTAAAGGTTGTAAATAACACCCATTCAGAGATTAGATTTTTTTATAAAGAATTGATATATAAATATACCAAAAAAATTGTAGAAAATTCTTTAAATTCCACCAAAGGATTCTTCAGTTTGAAAGTGGTTCTATCACAGGACCGCCTCTTCTGACCAGCACGGGAGCCTAGGCCCAGCCCAGATCCGTCCACAACCACTTGTGCAGGACCCAGGTCCAGGATAGATCTGAGTTCACTACACTTCCTACCTGGGAGCCTAAGCCTAACCCACTTCCATCTTGGGACTCTGCAGTCACTACCATAGCCTTCCCTATGCAGTAGCCACTAACTTTTGACAACAAACAGGGCCTAGAAGCAGCTGAATCTTAGAGCAGGCATCCCAAAGAGAGTATGAGTCTCATCCTTTCAGCCCCATCTCTGTAAGCCATTGTTTCCATCTTGGGGCACTTTAACTATTATCTAGAGTTACCTTGGCTATTGCAGCCACCATCTTTAGTTGCAGTAGCATACATTGAGGAACACCAGCAGAGTCTGGAAACCTAACATCAAGGTGAGGTACTGACAATCTGCACAAGTATTACAAGAATATAGGGAAGAAACTGTATTATCTCAGATCCATGCCACAAGAAAGGAAGACACATGGACAACATGAAAAAACAAGAGAGGAAAGTGCTCCCAAACAAACAAGGATACAATAATAACTGAACCTACAGACAGTGAAGTTGATGAAATGTCAGAGAAGGAGTTCAGATGGTTCATAATTAAAATGATCTGTGAATTAAAGAATGACCTAAATGAGCAAATACAAGCAAAAATGATCACTCCAACAAAGAGATAAGAGAGCAAATACAGGTAGCAAAAGATTACTTCAAGAGGGAGCTAGAGACTCTGAAAAAAATAGTCAAAAATCCTTGATATGAAGGATACAATAAATCAAAGAAAAAAACTCAATAGAAAGCATAATCATCAGACTAGATCACTTGGAAGACGGAATGTCAGATAATGAAGACAAAGTATACAATCTGGAAAATAAAGTTGATCACACGTGAACATAGTAAGAAACCATGAACAGAACATCCAAGAATTATGGGACAGCATCAAAAGACCAAATATAAGAGTTACTGGGATAGAGGAAGGCACAGAGTTTCAAACCAAAGGAATGCACAATCTCTTCAATGAGATAATATCAGAAAATTTCCCAAGCATGAAGAATGAATTGGAAAACCAAAAACAGGACACCAATGTACAAAATTACCACAGATCTACACCAAGGCACATTATAATGAAAATGCCTAGCATACAGAATAAGGATAGAATCTTAAAGACGCAAGAAAGAGGAATCAGAACATATATGGGGGAGGTCAATTTGTATTTCAGCAGATTTTTCAACCCAGACCCTCAAAGCCAAGAGATCATGCAACAACATATACCAAGCTCTGAAAGAAAATGGATGCCAACCAAGATTCTTATATCTAGAAAAACTAAGCTTTAGATTTGATGATGAAATAAAAACTTTCCATGATAAAGAAAAGTTAAAAGAATTTACAACTAGGAAGCCTGCACCATACAACATCCTCAGCAAAATATTCCACAGAGAGGAAATGAAAAACAATAATGAAAATCAGCAGAAGGAGGTATTAAACTAAGGAAAATCTCATCAGAGGAGAAACCAACACACATTAAATACCAAAAATAAACAAAAATAGCTGGGAATACAAATCATGTCTCAATTAACAACCTTGAATGTTAATGACCTAAACTCACCAATCAATAGACATAGACAAGAAGATTGGATCCCCCACCCCCCCCCCCAAAAAAAAGACCCAACAATATGCTGCCTCCAAGAGACTTATCTCATAGGAAAAGACATCCAAAGAATGAAGGTGAAGGGTTGGGAAAAATCAAACCACTCACATAGATGGTAGAGGCAAGCAAGGATTTCCATCTTCACATCAAATAAAGTAGACTTCAAGCTAAAGTCAATAAAAAAGGAGAAAGAAGGACACTACATACTGCTCAAGGGAAACATACATCAATAAGTCTTAACAATTATAAATATATACTCCCTTAACAATGGAGCATCTATGTTCATCAAATAAACTCTTATCAAGTTTAAGAGTCAAATAGACTAGAACCCAATAATTTTGGGTGACTTTAACACACCTCTTTTATCACTATATAGATCTTCCAAACAAAAGCTGAACAAAGAAACTATAGAACTCAATAATACAATCAATAACTTAGACTTAACTGACATATATAGAATATTTCAACCTCCAATGAGAGAATACACTTTCTTCTCAGCAGCACATGGATCCTTCTCTAAAATAAACCATATACTATGCCACAAAGAAACTTTTAGCAAATATAAAAAAGTAGAGATACTACCCTTAATTCTATCAGATCATAATGAAATGAAATTAGAAATCAATGATAAAATAAGAAATAAAATACACTCCAACACCTGGAGACTAAATAATATGCTACTGAATGGACAATGGGTTACAGAAGACATCAAGGGGGGAGATTAAAAAATTTTTAGAGGTGACTCAGAACACAGATACAACATATCGAAATCTCTCGGGCAGTATTAAAGCAGTTCAAAGAGGAAAGTTTATTGCATGGAGTTAATTCCTTAAAAGAAGAAAAAGTCAACAAATAAATGACTTACATCTCAAAGCCCTAAAAAAAGAAGAACAAATCAACACAAAAAGAAGAGAAGACAAGAAATAATTAAAATCAGAGCTGAAATCAATGAAATTGAAACAAAAGAAACAATTGAAAAAACTGACAGAACAAAAAGTTGGTTCTTTGAAAAAATAAATAAAATTGATAGCCTCTTAGCCATGCTAATGAAGAGAAGGAGAGAGGAAATTCAAATTACTAACATATGTGATGAAAAAGGAAATATCACGACAGACACTACAGAAATACAGAAGATAATTAGAAATTATTTTGAAAACTTGTACTCCAATAAAATAGAAAATATCGAAGGCATCAACAAATTTCTAGAGTAAAACAATTTGAATCAGGATGATATACATAATTTAAACAAGTGACGAAATAGAAGATACCATCAGAAGTCTACCAACCAAGAAAAGCCCAGTACCAGATGGATACACAGCCGAGTCCTACAAGACTTTTAAAGAAAAACTAATACCAATACTCTTCAATTTATTTCAGGAAATAAAAAAAGAGGCAGCACTTCCAAACTCATTCTATGAGGCCAATATCACCCTGATTCCAAAACCAGGCAAAGACACATCAAAAAACCCAAAAACTTCAGACCAGTACCTCTAATGAACATAAATGCAAAAATTCTCAATAAAATTCTGGCAAATTGAATATAAAAACATATCAAAAAGATTGTGCACCATGATCAAGTGGGATTCATCCTAGGGATGCAAGGTTCGTTCAACACATGAAAATCAATAGATGTAATTCATCACATTAATAGACTTAAAGATAAGAATCATATAATCATCTCAACAGACATAGAAAAAAGCATCTGACAAAATGTAGCACCCCTTCATATTCAAAACACTAGAAAAATTAGGGATAATAGGAACATATATCAACATCATAAAGGCTACCTATGCTAATTCCCAGGCCAATTTCATTCTAAATGGAGAAAAATTGAAGGTAAAAACTGGAACAAGATAAGGATGCCCTCTTTCACCACTTCTATGTAGCATAGTTCTTGAAACACTGACCAGAGCAATTAGACAGATGAAAGAAATTAAAGGGATACACAGAGGCAAAAAAACCCCTCAATTTGGCATTATTTGCTGATGATATGATTCTATACCTAGAAGACCCTAAAAGTTCTACCAGAAAATTTCTAGAACTAGTAAATAAATTCAGCAAAGTAGCAGGATATAAGATCAACATCCATAAATCAAAGGCATTTCTGTCTATCAGTGACAAATCCTCAGAAAGGGATAAAAAAAAAAAACTATCCCATTTACAATAGCCAAAAAAAAAAAAAATACTGGGAATCAACTTAAAATAGGTGATGGATCTATATAATGAAAATTACAGAGCCCTAAAGAAAGAAATAAAAGAAGTCCTTAGAAGGGAAAGAAGATCTATCCCTAGCTCTTGAATAGGCAAAATTAATATTATCAAAATGACCATACTTCCAAAAGTACTATATAGATTTAATGCAATTTTGATCAAAATCCCAATGACATTCCTCATAGAAATAGAAAAATCAGTCATGAAATTCATTTGGAAAAATAAGAGACCCAGAATAGCTAAAGCAATCCCCAGCAAGAAGGGTGAAGCAGGGGGCATCACTATACCAGACCTTAAACTATACTACAGAGGAATAGTAACAAAAAAGCATGGTATTGGCACCAAAACAGACTGGTAGAGCAATGGTACAGAATAGAGGACACAAAGACTAACCCACATAATTACAATGATCTTATATTAGATAAAGGCACCAAAAAATATGCATTGGAGAAAAGAGCCTCTTCAACAAATGGTGCTGGGAAAACTGGAAATCCATACGCAACAAAATGAAATTAAACCCCTATTTCTCACCATGCACAAAACTCAACTCAAAATGGATCAAGGACCTAGAAATGCAACCAGAGACCTTGTGTCTAACAGAAGAAAAAGTAGGCCCTAATCTCCATCATGTGGGATTAGGCCTCAACTTCCTTAATAAGACTCCTTTGACGCAAGAATTAAAATCAAGGATTAATAAATGGGATGGACTCCAACTAAAAAGTTTCTTCTCAGCAAAAGAAACAATCTCTGAGGTGAAAAGAGAGCCTACATCCTGGGAGCAAATTTTTACCACTCACACATCAGATAGAGCACTAATCTCTAGGGTATATAAAGAACTCAAAAAGCCAAACACCAAAAAAAAAAAAAAAAAACCCAAATAACCCAATCAATAAATGGGTGAAGGACATGAACAGACATTTCTCACAAGATGATATATAACCAATCGATATAAAAATATATTAAAAACTGTTCATCATCACTAGCACTTAGAGAAATGCAAATCAAAACCACTATAAGATTTCATTTCACTCCAGTCAGAATGGTAGCTATTAAAGACAAACAACAATAAATGTTGGCAAGAATGTGGGCACAAAGGCACACTCATACATTGATGGGGGGACTGCAAATTGGTCTAGCCTATATGGAAAGCAGTATGGAGATTCCTTGGAAAACAGGGAATAGAACCACCATTTGACCCAGCTATCCCCCTCCTTGGTATATACCCAAAGGAATTAAAAACAGCATACTACAGGGACACAGTCACATCAATGTTTACAGCAGCACAATTCACACTAGCTAAACTGTGGAACCAACCTAGATGCCCTTCAGTAGATGAATGGATTTAAAAAATGTGGCATATATACACAATGGAATATTGCTCGCAGTAAAAGAGAATAAAATCATGGTATTTGCAGGTAAATGAATGGAGTTGGAGAAGATAATGCTAAATGAAGTTAGCTAATCCCCCCTAAAACAAATGCTGAATGTTTTCTCTGATATAAGGAGGCTGATTCATAGTGGGGTAGGGAGGCGGATCATGGGAGGAATAGACAAACTTTAGATAGGGCAGAGGGGTGGGAGGGTAAAGGAGAGGGCATGAGGTTAGAAATGTTGGTGGAATGTGATAGATATTATTGTCCAAAGTACATGTATGAAGACACAAAATGGTATGAATATACTTTATAGAGATATGAAAAATTGTGCTCTATATGTGTAATAAGAACTGTAATGCATTCTATTGTCATTTAAAATAAAAAAATTAATTAAAAAAATGGTTTATCATAACATCATTTTAAACAGTCCATGCTTCTCCATGTTATCTGAAGGATTTAAAATATTCTGACAGAAAAATGAGAAATTATACCCCAATTGATTCAAATGTATGAATTGCCAAGATCATTGTAATGTCATGTGTAGCTAATAAAAAATAATATTCTGACATACGCATACACATAGACACATCTTGCCACGTGTACATTTGTGTATATGAACATAAATAAAATGTTGATATACCTTTAACTGTGAGAATTATAAAAAATAATAAAATGGGCTGGGAATGTAGCTTTACCTTTCTCCCCTCTGCCCCACCCCCTCCTCATTGTACTGGGGACTGAACCCAGGGGCACTGTGCCACTGAACTACATCCCTACCCACTTTCTAAAATTTTATTTTGAGATAGGGTCTCATTAAGTTGCCCAGCCTGGCCTCAAATTTGTGATCCTCCTGCCTCAGCCTCCTGAGTAGCTGTGTTATAGGCAGGGCCACCATACCTGGCTGCAGAGATTTTAAAGCATGATGGTTCTACTATCAATGCTTTTCAAAATTTACTGAGCATCTCTTATATAAGGTTCACTTTAGACACTTAGTCTAGCAAACCAAGGTCCATCTCTACATTTTATACTGGAGACTAAAACAGGTCTGTATCTTGCCTAGGCAAGGACTTTTTTAAACACAAGTACCCTGTCTTTGACTGGGAGGCCATGTTCTTTCCTCTACACCTCACCAGCCTCCTGCTTTTCACCGAAGGATGCTTAGTAACTAGTGTAGGTTGGGATGCTAGAAGGAACTAGATTAGAATTTAGTGCTGGGTTACTGCAAGTCTTTTTTTCCCTAGCACAATCTAAAGAATTAGAAAACCATTACAAAGAACTAACATTCTGATTAGCAAGTAAGGTGACTAATAGAGGAAAATAAGTGTAAAAAAAATCACCATCAAATTAGTGACCAAGGCTAATTACCAATTTTGTCAATCTGAATGACGGATAAAAAAAATGCCTTGTAGAAAACAAAATATTATATTAGAATAATTTACTTTTTCTTTGTTTTTCAAACACAAGAGAAAACACTTTTTTAAATTTCCTGGTTGTTGTTTGCCATATTTCATGGCTTAGAAATGATAACCCTCTCTTAAGGATTGTTTGAAAATGATTTTCTGGGCATCAAAAGTATTTCTTCAGAAAAAGTGAATCTATAATGTGGAAGAAAATGTTCTCTCAAGACAGTTTAAGGACATGGAGTGCTTTTTAAAAATTATTATGTCATTATAAGCTCTCTCTTTTAGAAAAGCACTTTTAGAAGTTCAAGAATTATTATAGAACTGCCAACCTTGTCTTCACTGTCTAAATGACCAGCCATCTCAGTGAAGGAAACTCATGTTTGCACTTTCTTTTCCTAAAGACAACATAACAGCTATTCCATTGTTAAATAATAAGTAGGATGAACAGAAGTTCCATATACAGAGTTTTCTGTCGAGATTGATGAAGCAGAAAAAACAAACTCAAACTACATTTTGCTGAGACCTTCATAAAAGTGTGAAAACATTTGGTTTCTCTAGGTTTTAGAGAAAACACATTGCGAATGCCACAAGGATGTATAACAAAACATAAAACTGCAAATATTAACTGTCTCATTCCTTGAAATATAATTTAAACTTGGTGACTAGGACAAGAAAATGTCACACTCCTTTCTCTTGCTAAGGAAATTGCATATTTCCTTGCAAAAATAAAGAATATGCCGTCTTCAAAAGAGTCCATGTGACAGCTTTAAAGTTGTTTTGTTTCAGGTTAAAGGTTTCTATAAATTTTCATGATTGTTGGAAAAGAAAAAGAAACAAAGAAGACAAAGCAAAACATTAACCTTAGGCACACAAGTTTTGGGTTTCACCAATGTTAAAAAACATTTCGAGTTATATAATTTTTCAAATTGATCCTAAAAAGGACAAACTTACAAATTGTGTTTGTTTTCCTTCATGACCTGCAATGCTCCACCCAGAAAGTTAATCTTCTGTCCTTACCAGAATTTGTAAAGCAAAGGGACATGCATTTTACGAAGTAGAAAATGGAGCTGCGGCATAGTTAGCTAGCCGTGAATGAGTGCTGCATGCTTGGTTTATGGCCTAAGGGTGTCATAAGCCTTGGTCAAGAACATTCCGAAGGAGAGTCTTTACTAAACACAGATTCATCAAATTTCCAGAATTTCACTAAAATAAAATGAAGGGAAATTTTACTAGTATTAGCAAACAGTAATGTAAGGGCTTCATGTCTATTCCTTACATTGACCTTATTGGGAAGGAACTGCTACTGTCTCTCTCTTCCAGAAGAGAAACTGAGGCCAGAAACTTTAAGGACTTAGTCAAATTCACATCACCTCTAAGTAGCACAATCATGCTTTTAGCCACTTTGCAGGTTCTGATAGAGAAGCCAAGATGGAGAAAAGATGGAAAGGATTATGAGGCATCTTAGTCTCTCTGCAAAGGCTGGCCTCCTTACACTTTCAGAGTTTGGTCCAGAGCACATGGATTTAAAATATTCTGGGAATACAAGCAGATGAGTCACAGGATTTCTAAAGCCCAGTCTCAGATCTCTGAGGGGGACAGGAAAGTCCCTAACTCTGCATCCTGCCTTCTGGTAGAGGAGCCCAGCCATGGGCTTTGTCAGCTCTCACAGTGGCTTTCCTGGTCTCTGTAGAGGTTCCAGATTGCAGAGCCAATCAGGACTGCTGGGGAGCACAGAATATCAGACTTATCCATGGGATAACGCTAGATGCTCTGTCCACCAGTAAATATGTGGAAGGAATAAATACACTGAGGCATGGAAATATGGGTATGTGGAGTTGTGAAGTTCTGGTTTTACTTTATTATTCTCCCTCACTATTAACAGTACCACAAAAGTGTTAATATGAGAATGGCAAGTGTATTTAACCCTAATTCTGTTCAACAATTAAAAAAGCTTGCTTCTGGATTCAGAAGGTTTTATAGGTTCCCTCTGTAAAAATAACTTTTGTTAACCCAGAAACAGTACCTAGTTTAACCATGACTAGAATAAACTAGAGCATATTTTGTTCTTCAAGAAAAATGTTAAATTTGGCATTTCCCTAAGCCATTTATATTTATGAAAAAGATATAGCTGTATCATACATGTAACTGATCAAACTGGCATTCAAAATACTTACAATGGAAATTTTTCAGTTTCTAACTAGTGCATTTTTTAAAATGACACAGATTTGATCATTTTTACCATACTTTTCCATACTTCAGAAGTATATGTAATCCTTTTATAAGCCCAAAAACTTATTGTTAACTCATTCACTAGAATAATTTTGTGATTTGAATGCTCTCAAACTTATAAAAGAAATTATATATTCAAGGGAACTCACCTTTTTTCCATTCATTCCTGGGATTCCAGGTGCACCAATGGAACCCTAAGAAGATTCATGATTAAATTAAGTTTTATAATCACACAATATTTCAATTCTAAATTTATATTGTGTTAGTTATGTCAGTCATAACTTTACCTTGGTAAAACAGCACAGAACTTATGTGCAAAAAATTATAAGATTATGTTTTTTTCAGATTGTATTTACTGTCTGAAAATATATAACATAGGTAGTCTTCAAGCTTTCTCAAAAACTCAAGTTAAAATTTATTGTTTCCAAATATCCACTTAACCCTAATATGATTTTAAAGAATTTCATGTCATAAATCGAGATCCATATCCATCAGAAAGTTATATGGCTTTAAATTTTGTTGTTAAGAAATAAATAGCCTTTGTCTGGAAAAAGCATTACACTAGCAGTAATTCTTGAATTTCAAGAGTGTAAATAACACAAAAATATATTAAAATAACAACTGTTTGTTCTACTCCTAAATAAAGGACCCATGTTGTAAACTCAAGATTTTTGTATTTGGAGTATTTTCCCGTTGAACTCAGGTAGTATGTTTATGCCACCCAAATTTTGAGTGGACTCAAAAAATATCATAAATGTTATACATTGATCAGGAAAAAAAATAACTTCTGCACAAAACATTTTAAGATATGTGTGCATGCAAGTGCACACATTCATACTTGGGTGAGTATGGATGGTTGGGCATAGATGGGGTGCACTGAGAGTAGGAAAGCTAATTTGACTCAAGAAAATCTAAGTCATTTAAGTGGACACAGAAGCATTAGCAAACAGTGATGTCATTTCCCTCCCTTACACCTCCCTTTTAGGCTCTGGAGAAATCATTTTAAAATACAATGTGCTTATTCTTTGTCTAGAACTAGAAAACAGATTTTCTTCTTTGTAGATGTATATTAAATTTCTTTAATAATAATGGGAATTTTTTTTAATAGTAATGACCCACCAAAACCTGTTCTAAAAATCAGCCTACCCTTTCCTCCTCAGAAAAGTAATTATATGCAAAACAAATTAAGATGGTAAATTCCTTGGTTCATTCAATGATTATATGGGGTGGGTCATTAAAGTACTTCCCGAAGGCTGAAGCAGTAATTTTATCCTGGTCGAATGTGGATTAGGGTAGCTTTACAATTTCACACCATGCTTAATAGAGACATTATTGAGAGAGATAAAGTGTTCCTATACTCAAGTTGTCTCACCACTCATTGGCTTTTACTTGGTTTGTAGGATTATGTTTCAACAGATGCCACATGCACAGTGCTTGAGGGATAAAAAGTCTCTATCTTTGATGGATTCCAAAGATAAAGAATAATCACTTTTCCACCTGTTATAATAAAATGGTTTTCTTTAGTTTTCTGCAGGTTAACTATCCCTTTTTCCCCTCTGCAGGAGGGGAGGTTAGTGGGGAATGGGAGACTTCCTTCTATTTTGTTTGCAAAGAGCCTTCTTCCTGCTAGTGACATATTTACCTCTGTGGTACTGGTGTAATTTTAGAAACCCTAGATTCTCCCCCAGGAGAATGTAATGGTCAATTTGGATGACTGTGGATGACACTGAAATGACAATCAGGAAGTCACTTTTTCAGTTACCCTGGCAAAGGAGGATACTTAGTGGACCCCTGAAATGCAGCAACAAACACATTTTTTGTCCTGGGCAGTTCTGTGGCTCTTTGGCTATTACATATTAGAGCAAGACCATGCATTCAATTTGCAATGTCATTCGATCTTTTGCATTTTAAATTTTGTCACATTGTTTAAACAGTATTTGAATTAAAAATTTAATAACTGACACTTTCAGCAGACAGCTTAACAACGGTCTGCTGTGGATTTTCAGAATTTTCTACAATGGAGTTGATTAGAAATCTAATGCTACTCTGTATGAATTATTTTTAGAAAACAGAATGTACAAACCAGACTGCTTCAGCATGGCTTTACAGTAGCTAATTCTGTCCATCTCTCTTGCAGGCCATTAGGCAATGGGAATATAATTACTTCCACAGCATTGTTGTATACTCTACCTTTTGTCCTGTAGGCCCCAGAGGACCCTGAAAAAGAAATATAATTTAATCAACATAACACTATAGCCATTCAAGCTTAGATGACTAATTAAATCTGTCCTATTCTGTAGGTTCTCTTTGCTCTACTGAAATACAGTGATGCTCAAGGAAAATTTTTAGTTGGAAGTACAGATGGGTATTTTTTCCCATTTTATTCTTTTTTGAAGAACATTCAGCATATGCAATAGGGCTCTGATTGTTTCTCCAGGGAAAGAAAAAAAAAGAACATTTGCTGTTCCAGTGACTCTGTTTCTTCAAATACTTGCAGATCTATCATATCAATCTCATTTAGAGGGCTGCAGGTATTGTTGCTAGAAGCTGTTACAATGCAATGCATTTCCCCAACTAATGGACATTATGTGAATTCTGCATCTGCAAAACTTCAGTAAGCAGATTTGCAAAGGAAATAATTAAATAGCTTACAAAGAAACATACTTTGTTCTATTCTTTCTCAGAGGAAATGTGGTCAATTGACCTGCACAAAAACTTGTTTACAAACTAGGGGAGGCCAAGGTCAACTGTGGTACACAGTTTGTACCTGAAAAGTGAAAAAAAGATGCTGCCAACTGTTGCTTAGTCTATAATGGGAGTTGGGGGATACAATGTTTAGTGAGATGAATGAGAACATTTACACAGAAAATGTAAATGTGACAGTTTTGAGATTTAGCAGTTTAAAAATCACAAAGTCAGTGTTGGGATTCTGTTGGCTTTATTTAGAGCAAGGCATGGCTTTGGGAGAGTGGAAAGGAACACAAGGAGATATAGCTACATTTCTGACTTTTTGTGTCTATTTTAAAATTAAAATATTAAATACTTCCAGTCCTTTCAAAAATATATTTACTTTTTTGTATGGTTTAGTGAATTTATAGACATTATCATTTAATGTAAAAGCTCTTTTGCTCAATACACTTTAATTAATGGCAATCTTATTTTCAATGTGTGACATTTCCATTAATTAGGATCTTATATTCATACTCAGTTACATTAAATAAAACACTAGGGTGGTCATTAGAGGAAGAACTAGTCATGCATCATTATTTAAAATTAAAAATACACAATGTTCAGGAACATTGGTGAAACTGTTCCTCATGTATCTTTTGTAATCCTACAAGTAAGACTAATAATTTCCTCCTATAATCAGCTTTAGGTTATTGAAAGTTCACCATTTACTACCATTTTTATATATTCCTATTGATATCCTCAACCAACCCACCAAAATTTTAATGAGCTTCCTATCTACATACCTGTGGTCACTCTCCCTACCCATTCTAATTCTTCTATTTAAAATTCTCTGTTTCAGGTTTGCAGAGAAAATAAGAGAATTCAGGTGTAAATTCCCTTGACATCATGTCACTCATCAACCCCAATCCACATGGACCCTTCTCCGGTATCAGAGAAAGAAGATTCCCACCTCCCATGCAAGGCCAATTCATTTGGTAGGCTCTGGAATACATCCTTGGCCTCTGTCCTCAGGGATCTGTTTCCATCAATTACCCCTACATCCGTATCAGAGCCTCCCCTTCTCCACCAGTTCCTTCTCCTTAGCACATAAACATGTTTAATCATTTCCTCACTTGGGTAAATTGTTTGCAAAGTAAATGTTAATGCTGAGTAAAAGACAGAGTTTAGAGGTTGTGGTGATAGGAGATCTGAGAATGAAGACAAGCCGTGGGTCTTATCATTGTCTAGGATTCTATTTTCTCAAGTGTCTCTAGAGCATTTCACATCTTAAAATGTTGATGTTAGAAAGGAAATCATATAACAAGGAGCACATCAATGCAATGTTTAGACTGAGAATGTATAGGTTCAATTCACAAAAGGTTTCTTTCCCATTGTAAACCTAACTTTGGCACTTGAAAAAATATTATTCCCTAAAACTCGATATTTCATTACATGGATATATAACCCTGGAACAGACTATTTAAAATGAAAATAAGAGCAAATTTTACATCAAATATTTTAACTAGAGGCCAGCATATCTGGTATTTTCTATTTTGGTTTATGTTTATGGTCACATCAAATCAGAGATTTAGAAAAACTGATCATAGCTCTGAAATCCATAAAATTACATTAGTTCTATATTTTAATGCAATATTTATGGATAATTGTAAAAAAAAAGCATAATTGTTCCATTCACTTTTAGGAAACTAGTGTTATTTTTGGTAAACTAGGAAAATAAAAACAGTTTTTAATATTTAACATTAATTTTGAATTGTGAATACATGTCTTATAGTCATAATTCTGCTGCCAAGAATACATTCTCAGCTATCAAAACTGTGTATACAGTTTTGAACTCACTAGTAGAAAAATGCTATCAAGCCAAGGAGAATATAATCCATTTCCAAGAGGAAACTGGGAATAGAGTTGGATGTAAGGCAAAGATATACATTTGTAAGTATACACACAAACATACACACCCCAGTTATTTTAATGAGCAAGATTTTACAGGCATTTTTAGTATCCTTGGATGAATACTACTACTATGGACCTCTAATGTTGTGATAATTAAATTTAAACTTACAAAATAAAATTTCCCTGCTTAACATTTATTTTGAAATTAGAGTATGTTGCCAGTTGGTTAAGATGTCTACGTTTGATTAGTCTTGTGGCTTCTGGTACAAATAAAGCAATGGACAAATACCATAGAGTCATTCATTAATTGACCTAATCTTTCTGAACTTATTTATATTTCAGCCTGCACAATAGCTGAATGAAGTAAGTCATCAATTCATTATTTACTAATGAAACTAATGCTTCTTATTATTCTTAAAATTAAAATTTTAGTGGTTTAAGATTTCTAAAATAAGTCCATTATTATTATTCCCATAATTCAACAAGTTTGGACATAGTATTTCTGAATTGCTTGCGGCCATCTGATATTGCAGCTTTGCAACCTTCCCTAAAATGAGCCAGAAAAATCAAAATAATTACATTAATGCTGGGAATCAAAGTTTATTGACTGTCCCTTGAGGTGGAAAACCAAAAAGCTGGTTACAAAAGTTGCCAGCTTATTTAATGTTACCACTGCCTCCTCCCCATTCTTGTCAAAACAGCTTTTGAAGGCATTTTCAAATAAAGTCACCTCTCCTGTGTTCCAATTCAGTAGCTTATCTATTTCCTCTTAAATAGTAGCTAGTACACATCATCTCACCTTCCACATCCAGATCTCAAAGGGAGAACCCAACAGGCCCTCTTCCCCTGCCAAGCCAATGCCAAAGGCAATATTCCCAGGCAGGGTCTTCGTAATCATTTCTGTTCCCTTCTGGAAGATTCTGCCTCATTGAATATTCTTCTAAGCCAGTAGAAGTCTCCTCAAGGTAGCAATCTGCATTTATTAGAAGGCTGCTAATGAAAATTGCAGCACCTGGTTTCTTTCACTTTCCAACAATTCTTTGCAATACTCAAGTGAGGGGGTACTTGAGGGCACACCCATTTCATAGAAGAGGCCACAAATGCAAATATTCTGTGTACTGTTTATCTTTGTATCTTTCACAGGACTTGGCTATACCCATAGTAAATAATAGCTATTAAATAAAAGACTTCTTCAATTGAGTGAATTATTCTGAAGTAAGTAGTAAACTAATTTTTGTTATTTAAGCTGAATCAAATTGAGCTGAGCTAAGTAAATCTATCCCTCTCCATGCCTGGTCAACACCATTTTTTTCTTCTTCTCCCCCTCTTATTCTTCCTCTTTCTGTTTATTAAGAACATTTTCAAAACAATGAGAGACAAGTATAATGAACCTCCAAGCATCCACCCACCCAAGTTCAACAATGATCATATTTGCTTCATTTATTCTTTCCTTTTTTCTTTGTTGCATTGCTTTTAAAAAGCAAGGCCAAGACATCATGCCATCTCATCTCTACTTTCTTAGTCATTAAGCTAAACTGAAGAGTTAGCGTAGGAGGTCTCAGGCTGCTATCCTTAGAAGAGTCTGTTTGCAAAGTTGACTCTTGAATGGCAACTGGGTGCTTGAAATGTAGGAGGGCTCCCACATTCCCAGAACTGGTAAGAGTGACTCTCTGGGCCTAAACTATTTGTTCAAATAGTGTGGTTTGTGCTAAATACTTAACTTACTTCTGGGAGACTGGAATTTTGGAACATACTAGATAGCACCCAACCAAAATGTTGGTTGAGTTTCCCCATTAGGCCACAATTCACATGTGTTGTAACAACTCAGTGCTAAAGAAACTGGGTGAATACTATGTAATTCCACTGGGAAAATACTCCTGGAACTTTGTACCTGGTTTCCTCAGAACTTCACCCCAATACACAGTTTCCATTTGCTCCTTTTCATTTAGTCACAATAAATTGTGCCATAGTACAACTATATGCTGAGTTCTGTGAGTACTTCTTACATATCAAAGAGCCTTAAACCTTGGGGATTATCTTGGGACTCTAAGCCATATTCCTACCCATTTTTCCCCCTTTCCTTTTTTTTTTTTTTTTTTGGTGGTGGTGGTGGTACTGGAGATTAAACGCAAGACTTTGCATACGCCAAACAAGTACATTACCACTGAGCCATATCCTCAGCTTCTACCATTCTTTTATACACACACACATATGTGTGTGTATATATATATTTAGTTATAGAATATAAATATATACATATTTTAGTTGTAGATGGACACAATACCTTTATTTTATTTATTTATTTCTATGTGGTGCTGAAGATCAAACCCAGTGCCTCATATGTGCGAGGCAAGTGCTTTGCCACTGAGCCACAATCCCAGCCCATTACCAGTCTTTAAATCTATGTTACTTTCACTTTTTTATGGAAATATCATTGACCCTGGGGAGATGCCATACTACAAAAGGCTCCTATTACCCGCTCTCATAGCTCCCTGAACTTCTTCATATCATGCATCAAAAAGTTCCAAAGTTATGTTTATAATCCATCTCTCTTTCCTGAGAATCTAAGCTAGCTGAGACAGGAATGGCATCTGTTTGGATTACCATGCACTCCTGGCAATGAGCACTGAAGACATGAATTTTAAAAATATCCAAGAAAATCATACCCCTCCTTCTGTTATTTAAGAAGTACAGTTTATATAGTTTTCCCTTGCATTTTACTCATTCATTCGCCAAATACTACATGCTTACTGTGTAATCCTTACTATGTCCCAGTTTGGTTGAATATCTACTTTAATGACATCATTTTATAATTAGCAATGACATGTCAATGTTTCATTTTCCAGAAAACAAGGCAGGAAACTGAATGGGGACTTTCCTTTGGACATTGGTTACTAATAGATCTATTGAAACTCATTGTGGGACCCTCTTCCCACATTACTATCTTCAGTAATTTCTCCTGCAAGTACAGACTCTTGAGATGACTTTTATTTGCCCTCTAGAGCTTCTTAACCACTGTTTTGGGTCACACAAAAGTATAAAGACAATTGTAAGTAAGAAAATTGCATCGATGTGACTCTTCCGCTGAATTTTAGAGGCTAAAATGTAAAATAAATTATGCTAAACACATTCAATTATTGAAACACCATATGACAACAGATAGAACAAACATATATTCCTTTAAAGAAAAGAAGTGAGCTGTCCATATGCTGTAATGGATATGTCTATATATACACAGACTGTCATGTGCATTTAATTTGTATACAGAAATGGGTCAAGTAGACTATTTTTTCATGGTGGATGAAAATAAAATGTGATGGAATATACTGGAATGGGAACTAGCAAAATTTTTAAAGGTTATAAGCTTGAGTATCCTATTATCCAGCAAATTCACTCCGAGGTATACATTAATATCCAAGAAAAACTTGAGCATGTGTGTCAAAGTCCACCAGTGAAAGGTCACCAGAAACACTGGCAGAGCAAATAAAGTGACTGTGTTTACTGTAGCAAAAGAGAAGGCATTCCAGAAGAACCTTGGTTCAATAAGAATGAATTACCCATACTTCCTTCTCAGCTGTACATTCTCTTCCCCACTTACCATTTTCAGCTATGACACAGTAGGTGCCAGTTGTGTTTATCCAGAAGCTACAATAAACATGACTTTTTATTAAACGCAAATGTCACCATGAAGTAGAATCAAGTATTGACTTTGTGCAACCTCCCATCAACAGAACCATGAATATGTCGAGCAAGGCACAGGATTTATTATCTATGCACCTTTCAGAGGGTTTCCTGAAACACAACTAGTTTCCATAATTGGTAACCAAATAAAACCACAGGCAGTCGGGAGAAGAACACAGGTCTTTTCAAGAAACTGTAAATTAATGGAAGATATCTAACTAATGCCTAGTGCTCTACTCAAAAGGGCATTTTGTTTCTTGCTCTTTAATGATGGTAGTCCTTACCACCTGCTCACACTATGAATATGGCTTCACCTCTAACAGTAAAGGCTAGAACACCTGGCACAGTCCTCACATGCTGTCCTTTCCCATATCATTAGCTCCTTTAGAAGCAACTTTATATTCAATGACATTTGGATTTGAGAATGTTTTTACAGAATAACACTGTAAGGCCCAAGTTTGCTGCAGCAACCAGGCCTACAAGAACCTAAGGAATGAATGCTTTTCAGCAAATGAGAACACAAAGTCAGATGAAGATTATTTGTAAAAAGCCCTATAAACTGTGTCAAGGAGGAGAATCACACTGCCAGACACCATAAAACACTGTATAATTAAAGTCTAGCAGTCCATTAGACAACCCAGGGACAAGTCGTTCTCAGTAGTTGCAATGCAGGCTGCATGATTTACGACAAGTAGATGGGGAGGAGTCCCATGACACTAGACTGAGATCTAGTATTGATGCTACAATACTTTTTTTGGCCCAAGGACAATTGCCCGGTATTATTATCATTAAAATGGGAGTTGGGTTCATGTAAGTTCCCCTAACAAATTCTTAATTTCTCTCTGGCTTTGGCCCAATCCCAAGTTGTAGTTTAAAGTAATAAATAATTCAAAAATAATTGTGTCTCGGGTTGGGGGTGTAACTCAGTGGTATAACATTTGTCTAATTTGCATAAGGCTCTGGGTTACATCCACAGCACCACAAAAAAAAGAGTAATACCTATATAAAAATAATTGTGTCTTGGGGCTGGGGTTGTAGCTCAGGAGTAGAGGTACTGGGTTCAATTCTCAGCACCATGTATAAATAAGTGAATAAAATAAAGGTCCATCAACAACTAAAAAATATTTTTAAAAGAAATAATAATTGTGTCTCTTCTCAAGTGATCTGAGGTAATGCTTTTTGAGATCAATAAGACTGACATTTTTTATGTGGTCTTTATGGGGTTTTTGATCCACTGAGGGAACACTGAAGAAGGTAGCCTGCTTGACTGACAAAGAACAGGAGGAATATGTTACACTTGCATTTGAGGAGATCTATACAGAGAAGTAAAATTATAAAAAAGTTTTCTTCCCTGGAGAGACAAAGTCCCCACTACAGGGCACACAATATGACCAGAAGATATTTGTGTCTCTCTTTTGTTCTTATTCACTTGATGTTTTCACTTCCCCTTTTCCATTAAAATAATCCCATCAGAGGAAGGGTTTCTGGAAAGCATGGAGCATTTATCAATGTCTCTGAAAGTATTTCAAGTTATTCCCCAAGCTTTTTTCCTCCCAAGCTCTTGAAATTATGTGCAAAATGTGATGTCTAGGTGCATGTGCTCACTTCTGTGAGAAGTTCTGGAGAACATTGATGCAAGTTTAAATGGGCATTTAACATCACAGAATATAGGAAGAAATAAGATAAAATGCATCGGCCACAACTACTGCATATTTTATTCCTAAATTACATTCAATAGTTTATCCCACTCACCAGGACTTTTATTCCCATAAAACAATGTCCAGACTTTAAGTATGCTAATGAGCTGGGCACAGTGGCACAAGCTCAAAATCCCAGCCACTCAGGAGGCTGAGACAGGAAGACTGAAAGCTAGAGGCCAGCTTTGGCAACTTATCTAGAACCTGTCTTGGGGATGTATCTCAGTGATAGAGTACCTGGGTATTCTAACCCCCAAGTACCACCCCCAAAAAATAAATAAATAATGATTCACTCAAAGAATTTGAGAAAACTGCACATTCCTTTCCTCACCTCCACCCTGTTCCAAGATACAGATTTCAAGGGTAGACCCCAATCTGTACCTTTTCCCAGTGCCTCATATGATTCTTAGGCAGACAATCATAGACCCAAGTTTGAGAAATGTGCCATGATCCAGCATCAAGCGGGAATCTCCACATGAATTCATGAATTAAACAAATTAAACAAAGAAGTGCACTCAGTTCCTTGTAAGGCTAGAACTGTGAACATTTGACTTAGATTACTTTGTGAGTCACATGGAAACTAGTTCTTTTATTTTATTTATTTATATGTACAATTTTTTTTTCACGGTAATCACTGTTACTTGTCAGTTCCTGCAGCATATTAATATAGCTGTTACTATAGACTCTCATTGCCTTTTCCTGTGCAATAAAACACAAGAAATAGTGGAAGAAATAAGTATGTTTTTAAATAATAGAGGAAAGAAAAATAATTGTCACATTCTCTCATTATTTGCGTAGCCTGACTACCATGGGGAACAGTGAAATGGCTTTTTAAAACTTACTCTATGGCTTTAAATTGGGTTAACTCAGCAAAAACAGACATAAAAGAAGTGGCTATAGAGATGTGAAGGATGAGATTTTTCTCTACGTTTCTCTTTTGCCTTTTATTTTCCCCATGGTCTTTAATGCTTTTCTCTTTGGAATGGATGAAGTTATAAAGTTGCCTTACATAAGTGCTTTGCTTGAAAGATTGGTAATCGTGCACTTCGATACTGAATTGTCCAGTCTATTCAATCTAAAACAGGCTTTCTTCTTTTGTTCAGCCAGGATTATCTCCTTCACCGAATGTAACAGAAATATCTGGGTATAAAACTGAAAAATTGTTCATAAATATTATGGAAGGCTTTTTGAGCTGTTGACTATTAGAGGCCTGATTTAGCAAACAGTAAACCTGCTTTTGCTAGGCTGGGGATTATTTTACCTTTTTCTTTTAAATAAATCACTCATAGTTTTTTTTAAAAAAAAAAAAGGATACAGATTTCATAGCACTTTTACCCATGATTAGAACAGAAGGAACAAGTTGCTATTTTTAAGAGACAGTTTTAATATATTTTACTATATTTGGAATAGGGGAAAAACATCAGCACTTGCTTTCTCCTGTAGGTAACTTACTTATCTTGCCATTTTTTATGTAAAGTCTTTGTGCTAAACCAGCCAATGAAATGCATTATTCCATCAGAGTTTTCCAGCAGAAACAAAACCAGACAGCATGCATGAGTAGTTGGACACATTTACACTAATTCAAATAAATAAATAAATAAATCTCTAGCTGGAGGGTTAATAACACAACTCAATCAAAACCAGTGACATTTTTTATCAAACATTTGTGAAATTGCAGTTTTGAACTCTTGATCTCCTACAAATTGAATTAAAAGGTACTGTTCTAAATCTGTCTCCACATTACAATATGGCACTGATACAGAAAACAGGGCGCCTGCACTGAACACACTCAGTTTACAATGGAAAAAGGTCTAGAGGTGATTCTCACCTTCTCTTTAACAGTTGGAAAGTTTTTTAACACATGGCTCCTGAGTGGGAGTGCCAATTAAAGAGTTATAGTACCTGTCAACACGGGTTTAACATTTCAACAAAGCAAATCATCAATTAAAACTCATCAGCAACAGTCATCCTGTTAATTGACCAAATGATTATTCTTCTCCTACTTAGAGTCTAATGGACACACTCAAGAAAATTTTTTTCCTCCTTGCAAACCAATCAGAAGCTGTGCCAAACCTCATATTGGCACAACTACCTTGGTTTTCAGGTCCACTGAAAAGGCGTGTCCCTTTGTTCTCAGAGGAGCCCCTAAGTGGATGCCCAGTTGTACTCTTTTGCTTTCTGACAACCTTTTCTCAAAGATTATTTTTTCGACTTTCTGCCCTAAGCAAAAATAAGCTAGTCACTGGACATAATTGTAGGAATATATGTAGGAATATAATTGTCCAGCAGTCTATTCTACTGTACACTTATTTGTTGTGTCCATCATCTAAATTACGGGCTACATGAAATCAAATTCAACTATCTCTAAGCTACAAAAATATATGACTAATGTTCCTATAGGAAAAAAAATGTGCTTCAATGAAAAACTATGCCTTGTCTGTAGAGGAGACCATCTCCTGGTTATGAGGTTATCAGATCCAGATTCTATGAGGGCTGTTTTGACTGTGTAAATTATAGATAACTGATAGTAATGTGAGATGTTTATGTTTATAGACAAGAAAATTCTGTCCTATTGGAGATTCACTTCACACTCCACACCCCCAGAAACTAGCTTGCCTTCATTTGTAACATTATTTTCCATATTCCTTATCTATAGACATATATTTTCTTTGAATTCTCTTTATTCTGGTTTTAATATTTGCTGGTTCTCTCACAATCAGTTGATATAATAAACATAGTTTCGTCAGTGTGAAAGTGATGATGTTACCTTTTTTATTTCTTGTGATTACCCCTTAATATGTGTGTAGATCTTAGACTAACAATCCAAATTAGAGTATTAAGCTGTAGAACTATACTCCCCTCCTCTCACAACCTCTGTACCTATCTTTCCCCAGCCTAGAATGTTCTCTCCTCCCACTTCAGCTACTGAGCCTACTGAATTCCTAATCTGCCTTCTGTTTTGGGATCAATCATAAATTCCATAAAAAGCTCTTCCGGACAGTTCCCTCCTCTCCACCAACAGGTTCAAAACTCCCGGTAACAAATTCTCACTACACCATAAACCACTCTCCTTTGTAGCACTTGACACACCACTGACATTTACTTATCTGAGTTTTCTAAATACTGTCTATTTTCCTTACCAGAATAAATGTTCCCTCATGACACAGACCATATCTGGTTGTGCATTCCATTGTACCCCTAGCCACAATGAGGTCAGATGCTAGAACAGAGAATCCTTAAATAATACTTGCTATCATGAGGAGAAGGACATGCTCTCCCCTAATATGGCACCTTAGCATTCAAGGAAACAGCAGAAGCTGGAAACTCTTTCTTATCTTCTCCCTGAAGCCACACATAAGAGAATTCTCAGAACTTCTTCCTCTAAAATAAGTAATAAGACCTAATTCAAGATGTACCCTCCCTAAGCCTGGTAAAAAGGAAAATTCTTATCTCAGAAGATACAGAGATAAAAGGAGCATGTGAACAGGGCTTACTAAAGTCCCACCAGTTTAGTACTACTAGATCATATTCCCTCTACCTGATCATGCTTCTGCACATCTATCTACTCTCCATCAAACTTAGCATAAAAACACACAGGCACCCATGTTTGGAGGCACATGCCTGTAATCCCAGCAACTCAGGAGGCTGAAGTAGAAGGATCTCAAGTTCAAAGCCAGCCTCAGCAATTTATTGAGACCCTTTGTATTTTGAGATAATGTCGCATTAAGATGCCAAGACTGGCCTCAAACTTGCCAGCCTCCTGATTCAGCCTCCTGAGTCCCTGGAATTACAGGCATGGGCCACCATGCCCAGCACATCAAACACATTTTTTAAATGGTACAGGCACAGGGACTGGGGTTGTGTCTCATCAGGGGAGTGCTCACCTAGCACATGTGAGGGCTTGGGTTTGATCCTCAAAACTACATAAAAATAAATAAATAAAGGTATTATGTCCAACTACAATTAAAAAATAATTTAAAAAAAAAATGGTACAGGCACACACCTATAATCCCAGCTCAGGAGCCTAAGGCAGGAGGACTGTGAGTTTAAAGCCAGTCTCAGCAAATTAGTGAAGCCCTAAGTAACTCTGTCTCTAATAAAATATTTTTTTAAAAAAAGGACTGGGGATATGGCTCAGCAGTTAAGCGCCCTTAGATTCAATCCCTGGTACAAAAAAAAAAAAAGTGTGTATACTATTTTTCTTGTTAATCTATCTTTTTTTGACAGGGACCATAGCCATGAACCTCATCAAAGGGAAGAAACATGGTTTCTTTTACTCTATCTTCGCACACATCAGTGGGCTCTAAATACATCTTCCACAAAAGAAAAGAAAAGATCTTGAACAAAGTTGACCAAAGAGAAGGAAAAGGAGAAACTATTTTAGTGTAAGTATTAATGATTTGGAAGATCATGGTGATCACCTATTAAAGGATCTAATCATATTCCTTCAGATTTTAGAAAGGGCATAGATCAAAATGGAAACTTTCTGAAATTCTTCTCTCTTCCTCCAAAGCATTCTAAAATACAAGAGAATCTGGAATTCCTAGATATTTTGATCCAGAACAAAGACAAAGTACAAAAGGAACCAATTGAGCCCTGTATGTAACCGAAGCAGCATGGTATAGAGGAATGTTCTCAAACATACTGTGGGTCCCAGACCAGCAGTATCACTTGGAATTCTCAGGCCTCTCTCCCTGAAACTCTGGAGGAGGGCCCTGTTACCTAGGTACTAATAGGTCCCAAGGTGAATCTGGTAAAGAACAACCAGCATAGAACAAAGAGAGTTGCAAAGTCACCCAGACTCTGCAATACATAGTCGTGAGACCCTGAACATGTGACTTAAACTTGCTAAGCCTAAGAGTTTACTCATCAGGAAAATAGGAATAATAATAACAGGACAAGTGCTAAGAAATTTTTTAAGGAATGTATCTATGTTGTTAAAAATTCAACAAATAATGGCCACTAATAAACTAATAGCTGCTACTGTATCTATCATTTTATCATTATCACCACTACCATCATCATCACCATTTTGTCCAAACTCTTAAAACCTGGAAACCCAAGGATGAAGTGCAGTCCTGGTACTATTAACAGAACTAGTATGCAGTTCTTAGGAATAGGACAGGAAGGATTCAAAATCATGGGTCATTATTGGTATTTAGATGATTCCACCACGTTTTGGTCAGTGATTTCTAATAAAGCATATTAATTTAGATGAGTACTCTGCTTAAGAGATTACACGACCACTTAGCACATACTATTTGATCCTCACAAACAACCTGAGAGAAGTTTATTCAGACAAGTTAGAGGAGTTACCTAAAGTTTTACTCCCAGACTTTCTGATCATGTGAAGATCAAGAACTTAAACTCAAGCATTTTTATTTCAAATGCAATGCTTTTCATTCTACCCTTCTCTGTCTGTGCCGTGTTTACACTTATATTACTTTCCCACTGAAAAAGACACTCACTGAATGCATTTGTATCGTAAAAGAAGACTGCTATTATGTGGAGTGCTTCCTGGACCCAGGTATATGGTTCTTTTGATTGTTTTTACTTATAAATCTCACATTTAAAGGAGCAGGCCATGCTAGGGGTGCAACTCTGTTGTAGAGTGCATTCATATCATGTGTGCAGTCCTGGGATCAATTCCCAGTACCACTAAAAAATAACAATGAGTAAATAATCAGATAAATAAATAATCAGGCAATGTTTTTGAACTCTCTATTAGCAATAATTTTCCCTCCCACTGCTGTATCTTTGTTTGGTTTGTTTTTTTTTTAAGAGAGAGTGAGAGAGGAGAGAGAGAGAGAGAGAGAGAGAGAGAGAGAGAGAGAGAGAGAATTTTTTTTTAATATTTATTTTTTAGTTCTCGGCGGACACAACATCATTGTTGGTATGTGGTGCTGAGGATCGAACCTGGGCCGCACGCATGGCAGGCGAGCGCGCTACTGCTTGAGCCACATCCCCAGCCCTTTGTTTGGTTTTTAATCCAGACACTTAACTCATGCTGATCGAATCTGTTTGACACCAACCCTTTTGAAAACCAATTTTCCAAAATCCACTCTTTTCTGCTTCTACAATATGGCCACTTTCATAAATGTTATCCATTCATTCTGGCACCGAGAATTCATAAAGCACTTACTACTTGCTAGATGCTATGTGAGGCATCGAATAAAATACATGTGGTGTTTTCCACGCTGAAGGACTGGAGTCATCAGACAATGATAAACAAAATACAAACAAATAAAAGGAAATAGTTGCCATTGTAGAGCATCAAAGGGTAAAATGGCAAAAAAGTGGTGGCCTATCACTCTGTGGAGCCACTCCAGATGTGGTAGTAAGATTCTACCTCTTTCTCTTCAGCAAAAATTCCTGAAAGAAAACCTTGAGACACAAAGTCTGATGTGAATATCCAATACATGGAAATATCACTTGACCGTGGGTAAGTTAGGAGTTGATTATCTGCACTAATATGTGGATTCAATACAGAGTTTTTCTTGCACATTCTAAATACAAATATGTTTTATATTCCTATTCTATTAAATATAATGTATATTAAATTTAAATATAAAAGTTGGGTGCCACTTACAAAAATTCAATTCATAACAAAATATTGCTGCTACCACCCAAATCTGCTATACAGAAATTTAAAGAAATAAGGTACCAGCAGATCTAAAGGAACAGAAAGGAAAAATAAAACAGTTACTCGGTGCTTTTTAGTGTGGAGCTACTATATTAGCATAATTTGTTTAGTTCACAAAACAACTCCATATTTAGATATTGCCCACGTTTTACAACAAAGAAAACCGAGCTTCAGTAAGTTGAACTTGTTTGCCCAAGATCTCTCAGTTGGAAATTGACAGACCACAACATAAAAATCTCATCTATATCCAATCTATATTCAATCAAATCTATATCCAATTATGATGCTAACTGTTGCTTCACAGAATTCTGTGAAGCAACAGTTAGCATCATAATTGATGGGCCAAATTTGGACAGCTGCCATTTTGTAAAGCCACATACTAAGAATGATGGCGATACTTTTAAAGGTTCAGAAAAATTCAGAAGAGGAATATTGTTTTATGACATGTGAAAGTTATATAATTTCAATATCCATAGATTAAATGTCCTTGGGACATAGCCACATTTACCTATTGTCAATAGCTGCTTTCTCTTTCCAAGGCAGAGTTAAGCAACTGTCAAAGAATCCATAGGGTCCCAAAGCCTAAAATATTTATCTTCTTGTTCTTTTCAGAAAGTTTGCTAAGCCCTGACATTGAGAAAACAATCTATAGAAATAAAAGTAAAGAACACTCTTAGAAATATTACTTCAAGTATGGGGGGTTGGGAGAAACTCATGCAAAGAATTCCTGTAAAATGCCCAAGAATTTAATCAATGGAATTTGCCTGAGGCACTACTTTCCTTCTTTCACCTGGATGTTTCATTTTTCTGGCCTAATCTTCTAAGGAGGAAGACCTAAGTCAATTCTGTAACAGGAATTTATCATGTTCCAACTTGAGCAACGCTGTGTTCTAACTGGTATTCTCAGAATGGAAGCAACCCAATGTCTCCCTCCACCCCTCCTGCATTCATGGACTTTCAACTTGGTTCCAGAATAATAGGGATTTAGTTCTATGCTTGACTTCAGACTGGGTCTGTTGATTTCCAACTATACTGTTCTCTCTAAACCAGAAGGTTCAAATGAGTATGCTTAATTATGAAAATGAATTCTTGTAAAGAGCCTGATCTGAAAGGATAGCTGACTCACACCATGAGGTTCAAGTTTTCCAGTACAGGGAAAAAACACACTTTTTTCTTTCCAGTCTTCTGGCAGTAAGGTTGAAGGTTAGAGGCTATATACTATAAAATATCTCTAGTCTTTCTAGTGTTTTATGGCAATACATAGTATGTTGATAGCTATGTCTTTTCAATTATTGGGTTATTTTGTAGTTTCAAAGGTGATAATTACAAGCCAATAAGTCAGAGTATACCTTTCACCTTGTAAGAAAAAATATGCATCTCATTTCAATGGAGTCTGTACAAGTTACACATCAGCATAGCACACCCTTCCCAGAAGGATGATTTTAGCCCTTATCACTGTGGTTGAGCTATTTTGCACTACCTGTGAGTTGTAGGTAACTGATAGAAACACATACTTCTGCCCTGACGGGTGGTAATTTTAATTGACTTATTTCCCACTGTGGAAACACCAGTTTAATCTCAATTTGCAACTCATCTCAACATTCTTTTACTCCACATAAATTTATGCTGCTTGACTTTTCCTTTGAGCCAGTTATAACATCTGCTTAGTTCTTTCAAGTCATACAACTAAAATAAAATCTTCAGCATATGTTCATTTTTATGAACACCTTTATGAGTCATGACTTCACCTCTTTCTACAAATTATCTTTTAATGACCTAAAAGTTTTGTAAGAATCCAGATTTATTGTTAATGCTACTTTTAAAAACTTTAAATTGTGGGAAGGTACTCTTTAATATGAATTTAGCTATAATATTAAATTAGTTTAAATTATACCCCCCCAAAATGTGATGACAAACATTTTTGACCTGTTTTAATGCTATTAAAATGACAGAAGAGAGTAAATGTACAAAGGAGCAAGAAATAGATGTTAAAAAAAATTTATTCTGACACTTGTTGACAAATGGTAAGGAAGACTCACCCTGCTGTAGTATTTCTACTCAAATCTGAGTATAAGAATTGTTGAATTGTTTGTCCTCTTATGAAGGTTATTAGGTTCTGCTAGGTATCCACCTTCATCCCAGTACCTTACTCTAGTTTTTGGCCTGCCTAGTGCAATTTTCCAAAAGGGGGATGGTGACAGGGGAGATAGCTCAAATACAACAGAGATATTCAGAATTTCCAGCCAATGTTAAAGCAGAGAAGGGGATAAGTATATAGAAATCACTCAGGGGAATGGGGGAAACCTTGTGGAATTAGATTCTAATAGGATTCTTGCTAAAAGTAGGCCAAGAAATAAACAATCAGGATGTGGTGAAAAACTTGATCAGCTATCAGAGGTGATCAAATATCACTTAACAGGATTCTTGCTAAAATTGGGCTAGGTAGGTCAAAAACTGGAGTAGGGGTGCCAGGGTGAAGGTGGATACCTAGTGCAGAAGAGGATTTAAGGAGCTTAATTTAACTTTGGTTCAAGAGAGAGTATTTGTGATAGGCAATAGAAAAATTATAAGACAAACAATTCAATTCAATCATTCTTGTCCTCAAAGAATTTACAGTTTAGTGAGAAGACATAAAATTAAGCAACCACAATTTGGTTCAACTGCCTTGGGTTGAATTTGCAATTAAAATCATATTCCCAGAGGATTCATATGTACATAACCTCTTCAAAGAAAAAAAAAATAACAAAAAAAATGTTTTGATTTCTATTTTTTAAATTAAAATAATAATTTGGCAATATAACAACTGAAGGGCAATACAAACTTAAAAGATTTTAAAAACTGTACTGAAGCAGAAACAAAGCAAACATTATTTATTCTGTTTTTATACAGGCAAAAGTTAACACTGTTAGCCACCAAATTTACCATCCCTCACCTCTAGGACAGGGTGAGAACTGGCATCTGTGAAATCTAACCACCACCATCAACTATGGTAAAATAAAATGGCAACAAATTTCTACAAATCTTGTAACTCAAAATGTGGTCTGCTGACCAGCAACCTGGCACCAACAACCTACATTATTAATGATGTAGGCTCTCAGACCCCACTGGCTGACTCAGAATCTACATTATATGTAACAAGAATCCCTGCTAATTCTTATACATAATAAAGTTTGTGAGATACACTGTTCTATAGGTGTGAGATAACTACCTTTGGAATTGTTAGTAAATTCCCTCAATTGCCCTTTTTTGTAGAACTAAACATACTGACTTCTTCTGGGAGAATTAATACAGCGGGGGAAATAAATTATACTGTCACTCAAGTAGCCTACATTTTTATCCTCTTGACAATTAGGTTTTCCGAGTAAAATCAAAGTCTTGGGCTGGGAGAGCATGAAGAAACTAAATGGCTATAGAGCCGAAGGATTTTACTGCCAGAAGACTGAAAACAATTATACTTACAGTATATGTACCTAATACAATAACAATTAAATTAAACAAAGACATAACTATACAAGAAAATACAATGAAGGAATTAAAAAGAAGTTCATCTCTCATGCACCAACATGCAATGGTAAACTTGGCTTAAAATGTGCTGCCCTGCTTTTCTAGCAGGTGCTAGAAAAGCAGGGCAGCACAGGATATATAGCAAGTTATTATTTAGGTAAGGAAAAATACTAAATGGTATATATCTCTAGAGCTTCCCTAATATGACACACAAGAAAGACATGCAATGGTTTCCTCGCAGACTAGAGCCAATGCAGGAAGACAGAAGTGCAGGGAGAAGGACTTCCCACTGTGCTCTTTTAGCACTTTTGAATTATGTGATATTATCTAATTTAAAAGATTCTGAAATGTAAACATTTAAGAATTCCCTTAAAGGGCTAGAGTCTAGGTCCCAAGGTAATGGAGGAACCCTTCTTCTTTTTTCCTGACACATATTCATCTAATTTCATCCAAACATTTCTGTGACAGTTTCAAGGTTGAGAAGCCAAGTGTCTAAAATCCATTATGACACTGGAATTAAAGTCCATTTTACTAAAAGGCTCCATCACCCCACATCTCCCCCACAATCCCCACTGATGCCAGGTCTTTTCTCTGCAATACAGAGTGAGCCTCCTCCTCTTCCAGACTGGAAAACAGCTGCAGAAAGTTCCTGGGTCTTCTTTAGAGTCACCAACCAAAGTCAGCAGGGACAGGCAGGTAATGTAAGTGAGTAAAGGCTGCCTAGCCAGGACAGAAGGAGCAGTGTATTCAGCCCTCCACATCCTGTGCAGGGAGGCAGCAAATTACTGCCAAGGACGAAACAGGGCCAAATGTTGCCCTATCTTCCCAAGGATGGCAGAAACTGAGAAATATGTTTCAAATACCTGGATTTTAAAATTAAATTAAAAAAAAACAGCACAGACCAAACAAAATATATGCAAGTGGCTGGTCTATAGGCCACCAGTTTATAATGTGTCCCACCATCGTTCTTCTAGGAAACCATGAAGATTCTCTCTCTCTCTCTCTCTCTCTCTCTCTCTCTCTCTCTCTCTCTCTCTCTCTCATTCTGGTTGGAGCTGCTAAAAAGAAAAAAAATCTCTTTTTAAAATCCTCAATTAGTTTTATTTTGACTTGCTTTGACAATTTACTATTCTAGCACCCTAAATGGAGCTTGATAATTATTTGCTAATAACTGTGTTCACATAACAATGTGTGTGTGTGCCTGTTTTCTAAAAAATTGTGATATTATTGGTATGATGTCTCCGATGTCTTTGCTGGGAGAAACTGCAAAGTATCTACAATGGTGGTAATTCCCTATATTTCAATATATATGTACATATACATAGTTCATTATACCTCTAGGGTTTATTTGCAAAGCAGAGTTCTCATTTTCCAACAAGATTTCAGGAGAACAAAGTTTCATAGAAAAAAAAATACAAATTTCCTACCACTCTACCCTGTGAGAATCTAAAGAGACTATTAGGCCATATAAAAGAAAATTGAGAGATAAATTTAACACTTAAAAGTGACTCTTTTAGTAGGAGGTTTGGGCATCCAGCCAGGTTAAGGAGAAGTAGCTTAATACCCACATCTTAACAGCTGCCTTAATCTCCATCTTCACTCCTCCTCATTCAAAGCCCAGTACCCACTGAGTCATCACAGCCAGCATGTCCCTTCTAACTTGTCATCCTGTTTGTCACCACTCAGAGCCATCTGTAGTACTCTGGACTCTAACTGGGCTGTCACTTTATTTAAGCAAAAAGCAACTAACTCTTCTGACTGAATCATGACCCGCAGTAGTTGAGAACTTACATGAGAACCCCACGGTACTCACACAAGGTTGATGGGGTTGTCAGGGAGGGTCCCACTACTAAAGACTGGATGCTTAAGAGCAGCTGGAGGAAACTGCAGGTGCTAGAAAAGCTTCCAACTTATCTCTTGGATCTTTACATCTCTTTATGCTTTCTATTCCACTTAAGTAACATTAAAAACAGATCAGAAAACTCAAGATCTTGTGACAAATGCAAAACAGACAACCACTGATTATGGTAACTCTAAAGTAAGTACAACTGACAACTCTTACAGATCTCAAAACCAAGAGCTACCATGATAAAACAATTATGCTGCCATGCTAAGGAAAGAGACACTTAATTACAGACATAATTTATGTGAGCACATATAATCATTTTAAATTTCTAAATAAATAGGCATATCATTGAATAAAAAGCATCAGGAAAGGATTTCCAAACTTGTATGATTCATCTACATTGGCAAATTTGATCTATTCAAAGTTTACTCTGGGGGAAAAATCTCATGATTCTATCTTTAACAACTTCCAAAGAAAAACACAGCACTTGATCTGGCAGGTATTGTCTGTAGGAAATGAAGTTTTCACAAGGTATAGCCATGCCAAATTGTGTTTTCAGTTAAGACACTGATATATCTTTAAATCTTTTCCACCCATTAATTTCAGGAGATTATTTGCACACATTTCTCAGACTATTCTGAAATGTTCTAAAACCTTGAAAATGTTGTGCCTACCTAAATTAAATTAGCAATTTAGATGTCACCAAGCAGGTCTATGTGTCTACTTGCAATGGATGCTCATGAGGGCACCATTTTCCAAATCAGAACTTCTTGAACATTACAGGTAGGACTCAGGCACTTGGGTTCCAAGTTTTCTTTCTGAAAAACACTGTGGGATCTTAGGGACACTGCAGAAATGTTTTTCCCTATGTTTGTATTTCCTCATCCATTAAATGAAGAAAAGTCTTGGATTCTAACAAGGCTATTGTGAAGCCCACATGAAAAAAGAGAAAAGAAAAAGGAACATGACAAAACTAAGGCTTTACATACTGATATGTGGTAGCAGGAAGAAAAAAATCATAGCAGTAATACATGTAAAAATCTTAGAGTCTGTCATATTAAAACTGAAAGCCAAAAATAAGCAAGAGTAATAATCACAACTGGTTCAAATAATTTCAACTTGAATTTTCTCTTAGAGAAATACCTGATGGGTGAAATCCATTGATAAGCCAACACAAAATCTTGTAAAATCCCTTTATGCTTCTGTACCATTCTCGTTATCCATCCTTCACCCAAATGGCATCCTACCCCTTCCTTCAAAGTCACCAAAGAGAGCTCTAGAAAAGTTTTAATTAAGGAATGAACACCAGGTACTATCAATTCAGCTCTCTCTCATGACATAGGTACTATGGTTTGAATGACAGTATCAACTCCAAAATTCATGTGAAACTAATATCCCAATGCAACCATATAAAGAGGTATGGCCTTTGAGAGGTGATTAAGGAAGTAGAGCAGAGCCATCATGAAGGGGATCAGCACCCTTCGAAAAGAGTTTCACGTTGAAAGGAGTACTTTCTTGTCTTCTCTTCCTTCCACCATGTTAGGACTTGGTATCCATCCCTTCCGGGTGATGCAATAACAAGAAGTCATCATGGAAGCAGAGGGCAGCTCACCGGACAAGAAAGTGACAATACTTTGCTCTTGGTCTTCCCAGACTCCAGAATATTATAGTCACATTTGTATTGTTTATAAATCATGAGGACTCTATGATTTTGTTACAGCAGCATAAATAGTCTGAGAACATAGGTGTTAAGGTGAGATTCCTAGATCCCAAGTAAAATTTCGGGTCTTTAAAAAAAAAAAACTCTGGGTCTTATTGAAGCAAAAGACAAAGGATTTATTCTGGCCAGGGCCCAGGAAGCAGAAAACAGACAGTTCTGTCACTACAACACTGTATGCAGGTGAGGGGGCTACTTAAAAACAGAAAAACCACAAAGGAGGGGGAGCGGGAGAGGCAAATACAATCATAAGACACATTTCTCAGAAATTTTCACCTTTTGTACATACTCAGGAAGTAAACTAACGTCTGCTCCATAGTTTAAAGACACTGTGGTCAGGGTGCAAGTGGGTGAGGGTGAAGATGTCAGCTTCTATGTGACTGGGCTCATGCAGAAAGGCGGTCCGTGAGATGTCCAAGCAGAATGGGATCAGCCTGACTTAATTTTCAAATCAGCCCATAAAATAGGTAGTTAGTCTAAGTTCACAAACTAGTAGGCTTTAGACATCCCTTGAAACTACATAGAGCAGTATCCAAGATGTTATCTTCATATAAGCAAATTATGTTTAACAAATACCAGTATCTCAGAATGGACACCAAACTAACTGGTAATGAATATACAAAATTGAAAGGCTGACCTGGGTTTTAGATGTCTCTGAATGTATGAGGCATCTCATGCTAAGAACTAAAACTCTTAACTGAAAGGCTATCTCCAGAGCTTGAGCCATTGAAACCCACTGGTGACAGGCAACTGGTATGCTTGGATCCATCAAATCATCTATCCAACAGGTCAGCAACTCATGCCCCACTGATAGTAGGCAAGTGCTGCAATCGTCTCATTCCAAAAATAGCACACAGATATACATGAGATGTCAAGTCCAGATGTTTTTGGCCACCAGGGAGCATAGTGTAAGTTGTATAAGGAAATCAACAACTGAGGAAATACAATTTTCTGGAAAATATCAACACCTTTTCTTTTATTAACATTTTTTTCCAGAATAAATCATTCCTAGATCTCTATTTCATAATTTATTTTCATTAATATATAATAATTGTATTTTCATGGGCTATGATATGGTAATTTGATAAGTGAAGGTAATGTATAGTGATGAAATTGGGGCAATTAGCACTTGCATCACCTTCAACATTTACCATTTCTTGGTGATGTTACCATCAAACTCCTCTCTTCTAGTTCTTTATAAAATATCATAAATTGTTGGAAAATTATATAAGCCAAATTATACTGTTACATTGTGTGCATGTACAAATATGTAACAACAAATCCCAACATTATGTACAACTATAATGGAACAATTAAAAACTGAAAAAAAATGATAATAAATTGTTGTGAACTATAGTCACTGTACTGTGCTACAGGATACAAGAACTTGTCCATCCTAACTGTATTTTGCTACCCATCATCCATCTTCCCTTTCCTTATTACCACATTTTTTCATGCATCATTTACACAATGACTTAATCACAGGAACAACATTTCCTGAAACAATTCTACTTTTCAAGAATCTTTAACTCTTTTTACTTATAAAGCTTTTTTTCCCCATGCACTTAAAAATCTGTGATATCCATTCCAAAGCTAATTTGAACCTAGATTTCCCAGCTTTATTCCAACTACATGCTTTCTTCAGCTTTGTAGATATCATCCAGCCAGGTAGATTCTCACTAACTCGGCAGCATGTTAAAATAAACAGGGAAAAACTGACATGATGCTGACAAAGCTTAAATGTCAGGGCCCTAGAGCATGGCCCTAGGAATGCTGAGAGGCGTAGGCAGTTTGTGTTCTCTGTGGAAGGGGACCTAAGAAGCACTTCTCTGTAGGCATTTCTGGTAAAGAGATTTCAAAAAAAGGAAATTAAATCACTGATACAAATACTACGTTTGCATTCCATACTCACATTTTCTTATACTTTCTATTAAGGAAGACCCCCCCACCATGTTGTATGAGCTGTGACCCCCCAAAATCCCAAATCTGCCCTGATACACAGAAAAAGGTTTATAAAAGTACTGTTTTGGTTTATACTCCCCGCTGCTTAAGTTTCCAATCTAGAGGGAAACTCCCCATTTTTAAAAATCACTACTGGGGCTAGGTAATAAAAAGTGATTTTTAAGTAAATATCTTTAAATTACTGATTTCATTATGTATTTTCCAATACCAAAACAGAAAATAAAATAAAACCTTCAGAACTTTTAAGCTCTTTGACATTTTCTCCAATAAGTTATAACTTTCAGATGGATAGGACATCTGAATTCTGAGAAGAGTATATTATTACTGCTCCCCACAATAGCAGTCCTAAGTGGATTTTTCTTGTTTAGGCTAGTGAATATAAAAAGCAAACATTTCTCACATGACTGATATATTTGCCTTTAACAAAATGATCCCAGCTAAAAATTATTAGGAAACACATCAGCAGCCCCACTGGACTCTGAAGCAATGTAATTAGGTAGTCCAACACTACATTTTATCAAAAACTCTGACAACCTAATAACCAGATTGTCATCAGAAAGACATTGAAAAATGGTACTGTGTTTATTCCAGCATTAAAATACCATCACATTTTTTTCCTGTGGAAAAGAATTTTAAATCTATCAGGGATGTATCCTGGTGGTCTGGATGGTGTTTGAGTGCATACCATGAAACTGAAGAGAAGTCATTTTGATTTAAAGTTTAAGAAAGAATTCTGCTTGATTTTAATCACTAAACCCCTGTTGTGTTAAAAGGGGATGCTAATAATAATGCACACTGATATTTGTTGAACATCTAGAGTATACTTGGCACCAAATTCAATCTTCTGTGTTATGGATTCTCAACAACCGTCAGAAAGGGGTGCTATTGGTATCCTCATTTCCAGAGATGAGAAGATAGCTTATCCAGGGAATCCACCTGTGTATCTAACAGACAGTTCTCAGCCACTGCAATGTATTGCTGAAAGATGGGGGTTTCAGTTGGTTTGGATGGGATAGGGTACATAATGTTCTTTGCAAGAGAACCATTACTTATTTAACCTTAAATGACAGTAAATCCAGTGTGGACTGACCTGTAAGTCGAATTCTATGCTTACTATCACATGGAAAGAAAAAAAATGTTATTGGTATAGATTATTCATACAGTTGTACAATTAAATAGAAAAAGAAACATTAAAATATAGCTTTAGTTTAAAATTACTCTAGCTTCCATTTAATTAGTCAATTATAAAAAAGTATCCACTAACCTGTGCAAGAATAAACCTCAGGGTGTACATTTCTAAGTTGACCTTTAGAATGCTAATATTTAACAATCTTACAGTTTTATCTATTAGGATATAAATGAGTTATCCAATGTAAATCACTGTCAAATTTGCACATGCAAATTGGGTGGCTGAACTAGTCAGTAATAATTACGTGACATAAAACTTTGGGGAGATTTTTTTTCCTGAAACATATGGAAATATCCCAGACAACTTAAATGCCCAGTCAACCAATCCTTCCTTATATCTGAAAGACATTTTAAATTCCCCAAGCACTTTCTCATTCTATGATTCCATTTGATACCCATAAATACACATTGTTGGGAGTTTTTATATTTTTTTAGTTGTATATGGACATAATACCTTTATTTAATTTACTTATTTTTATGTGGTGCTGAGGATAGAACCCAGTGCCTCATATGTTCATGGCAAGCACTTTGCCACTGAGCCATATGTGTGCTAATTAACACACACACCAAAAAAAAAATCATTCCAAATGTCACAAACATAATTTTGAAAAAAAGATGACACATATAGAGGAGCCCAAACTGTGTGGCTATATTTAATTCAAAAACATATTCTTTTTTTTGAAATTTTATGAACTATATTGATTGATTGATTGATTGATTGATTTTTTTTGAGGTTGGCTTTTTAAATTGGTTTTGTTTTATAAATAGATGACAGTGGATACATCACAATTCTTATTACACATATAAAACAATTTTTATACCTCCGTTTGTATATAAAGTATGTTCACATCAATTCATGTCTTCAAACATGTACTTTGGATAATGATGTCTGTTGCATTCCACCATCCTTGCTAATCCCCTGCCCCCTCCCTTTCCCTCCCACTCCCTTCCCTATCTATAATTCATCTAATCCTCCCAGGCTCCCCCTCCCTACCCCACTATGAGTCAGCCTCCTTACATCAGAGAAAACATTCGGCATTTATTTTTTTGGGATTGGCTAACTTCACTTAGCATCATCTTCTTCAATGCCATCTATTTACCTGCAAATGCCATGATTTTATTCTCTTTTATTACTGAGTAAAATTCCATTGTGTATATATGCCACATTTTTTTTATCCATTCATATACTGAAGGGTATCTATGTTGGTTCCACAGTTTAGCTCTCGTGAATTGTGCTGCTGTAAACATTGATATGGCTGTGTCCCTGTAGTATACTACTTTTAAGTCCTTTGGGTACAGTCCGAGGAGAGGGATAACTGGGTCAAATGGTGGTTCCATTCCCAGATTTCCAAGGAATCTCCATACTGCTTTCCACATTGGCTGCACCAATTTTCAGTCCCACCAGCAATGTATGAGTGTGCCTTCTCTGGGCTCAGATCTAGGTTTCCGTAACATGGTTAAAATATACCAAGAAGGGTGGAATATGGATAATTATGGGATCTGCTATGGTGCCTCCCTCCAGAAAATAGGAAAAAAAAAACTGAAATCAACCACAGGCCAAACACACTTGGTCCTTCTGTGATAAAACCAAGCTGAAAAAAAAAAAAAAGGCTATAGAGATCCAGCACTGTTGTTTCTGCATAAAAACAGCTACTGATGGTACCTGGACCCCACAATACCATTTCTGCCATCAAGGTCAAGTCCACACTGAGAACTATGAAAGAATTAAAGGATCAGTAGAAGCTCCACCATCTGATACATTACTAGACTTTAATAAACGGGCTAATTTAGATAACAAAATTGGTTTGTTGTTAATTGTATTAACTGGATATTCTGATTTGCATTATATTAGTAAGTTTTTTTCAAAAGAAATTTGGAAATGGAAGTCCTTCTGATTTATATTGAAAACATGGTGAGATGTGATATTGTAAGCCAGTATTATTATTATTTTTAGTGGTCAAAAAATATAATATGGCACAAAAATATAAGCCTCATAGGTTATGTACGTGTCTTAGCATTTTATAAGTCTGTTCTTCCCAGTTTTGACATTCTGGAAACATATTTGAATAAAGTGTGCACGCTTTTGTATTTAAATCAGTTATTTTAAAAAAAATGTTTCTAAAAGTACAAGACAAAAGATAATGTAAAGGATATTCATATATAAGAAAAATTCAAAACCATGGAAAACAAATCTGCAATCTGGAGTCGGTGTAGTGGCAGCTTGAGCCAGTGTATGGTAGTAGCTGGAAGATAGCAGGAGAAGGTCACATACTGTATCCTTGGGCATGATTACTTTGTGAAAATTCATCAAGATAAATACTTTGGATTTGCAAGTATACATACCTTGTAAGTACATTATAGTTCTACAGTTGACAGAAAACAATTATTCTCTCCTATCAATGGTTTGTCAGCTAGATCAGGAACAAAATACACACTTGAGGCAGGAGGGTAGACAGCCTGAAAATACTTCAAAGTTTTACTATGCAAACTATTGAGCCGCTGAGAGTCTTATTAGGATCTCTTAGCATTCCTTTCCCTTACAGCATCAAACAATTTATATAGCAATTCACTATATTAACTCCTGTAATGAAAGTGTGAGGTTTGTGGTCAATCATAATTGTGCTCTACAAATTCCAGAACATGTTTGCTGGGAGGTAGGGCTATGATGTCTCAGTAAGCAATGTGGAGAACTTTCAGAGTAACAGCTCATTAACAATTCCACTTAAGATGTCCACACTTTTTTTTTTAAGAAACAGCAGAATGATAAGGTTCATTTTGCTGTCCTAAAAGTCAGAAGACATTATGTTAAATAGATTTACAGTTTTTCCTTCTGAACCATCAATACATTAAATAGTAGGTTAAACCTATATTTGATTTCAATTTCCACAAATGAGAAATGTGAAGGCAATTGAAGTCCTACTTCATTTTCTCTTATCCGGTCAGTTTCCATGTTTTGGAAGCACCAGCCTGAATTGTGTTTTGCATGTATGCCAAGACTAAATACTGATATTATAACTGTATGTTGTGGTTTGGATCTTAAATGTTCCAAATGCCATGGGTTGAAGGCTGGCCACTAACTAATGGCACTCTTGGGAGGCTGAAAAATCATTAGGAAGTGGAGCCTAGGAGAGGGAAGTCAGTTCATCGGGGGCATGTCCTTGAAGGGGCTACTGGGAACCCAGCCTCCCACCCCTCCCCACATTCTCTGGCCACCATGAGGTGAGCAGCCTACTCCACCATGCTCTCCCCACCATGAGAAACCACTTCACTACAACAGGCCCAAAGGTAACCACAGACTGAAATTTCTGAAATCATAAGCAAAAATCAACATTTCCTCCTTTTATATAGATTATCTTAGGTAATTTTGTCACACTGATAAAAAGTTGCCTGACACATTACTACGTACAACTCATATTATTTCAAGAAGTTGATTTGGTCACAAAAATACCAAACAATGTATTAGTTGATTAAACTGCCCAGATTTTATTTATTAGACCTAGGAACTTTGGTGCAGAGAACTTATCAATGACACTAACAGCTATTGCCCAGCACCAAGCAATGGGAATTGCTTATTGAATGATTTGCTACCTGAATCAACCTTAATGTGCAGAGGGGGATACTTAATGATAGTTACATTTTAGCCTTGGTTCCTTCAAATTACCAATCTATTAATTTTACAAAATAGGTGACTTTCGAGAAAGTTTATCCCCACCATTTTCTCTGCTTAAAAAAACAAAAATAAGGAATTCAAATTTTTGAATTACTTTGCCTCACTCGTGATAAATGAGAAAAGTAAATATTCTTAAGTTAAACCAATATTTTTAGCTTAACAAATCACCTACTGGTGACCCAGTAGCTTAACTTATCTGAAAGAAATTAATTGTTCTTTGTAACAAAAAGAATTTGGCACCCATATTAAATAGAATCTCAACAAGTAGTGACCAGGAATGGTTATAATAGTAACATTATTTATTTTTTTTACTTTTAATTTTCTATCTCTTCTTTATCAACCATCAGGAGGCTACAGCAAATAAATAAACAAATGCATACTGTGGAAATGCCAATGTCTGTCTCTAGAAAGAGGGGTAAAAAATCACTTTTGTAAAAATAACCTTTCTGGGAAAAGATGTGACAACAGATCTTAAGGAATAGATGTTCCTTATGGTACTTGCAGGAAGCACCCAACCAAAAAATACATTGTGAGACTTGGCAGCGGGGGGATATCATCTAGTATTACAGGGCTGAGGGGAACCCAGGACGCCACCTGCCTGTCTTGTGCCAACTGCCAACAGGTTTCATTTAATTCTACCATCAAAGGGCTGCTCTTATATTCCCTGGGTTCTTTCTCCTGGCTGTGCCTGACAAAAAACCCACTCAAAGACCATAAAACTCTAACAAATAGTTCAAACAGTTTAATGCAAGCAAGCCCCCAAATCCTGCCACATCCGGCCAACCTAAAATTGCAGTCACTTTTCTTTTGCCTCTCTTAATTACTACTCACAGAGAAAAAATATCTTTGTTTTGACGATTTTTCTGATTCTTTAGAAAAATGGTTCAGGAATAGATTCAGGTGATATTTTGGTACATGAAATAAATATTCTATTTATCCTATTACATCTCTCTTCTGTAACAACAGTTGTTCCTATTCACTGTGGTTACTGTAGATGCCATGTCTACTTTCCATAGTCTATGCTCACGTAAACATTTAATGAAGAATCACCTTGTAGCTACTTGCCTCATGGTTACGCCCAACAGGAAACTATGAAGGAGGAATCATTTTTTCCTGAAATGTAACCATTAAGGAAAGAGAAAAGATGTGCTGGGGCTATAGCTCAGTTTGCCTAGAATGTGTAAAGCACAGGGTTCGAGCCTCAGCACTACATAAAAGTAAACATATAAAATAAAGGCATTCTGTCCATCTAGAACTACGAAAAAAAAATTTTTTAAAAGGAAAGAGAAAAGCCTGGTGTGTCAGGAGCACAAGTGAATCACAGTCCCAATGGGGAAGGAGGTGACCACCAATGGCTAAGATTTCAGGGGTGCTCTCCCAATGCTGTTCAATTGAAGCTCTACTTCTAAGACAAAGCAGTGTTTCACAATTAAATACAAAGCTTGAAATGCCTACATGCCCAGATAAAATAATACAGTTGCTCCAGAACTTTATGCACATGACCCTTTTGAGATTTTTATAATATCTCTGAAACAGTTCTAAAATTAATATTTTTCTTTAAATCAACTCAATTTTGCCCATCTAAATTAATTCTTTGAAGGAGACAACTTTATATGACCACTATAAATTTCCAATGTCACTTGTAGATATATGCATGTAGCCTATATCATTTTGTAGAAGCATACAAAAAATTAATGTGATCAACTAAAACCACGTTCATTCATTTCATCCCATGTGCCACATGGACTACTGTAAGAACATGTTGGTTTGAATTCATACTAAAGAGTAAATGAGTGACATCTTACATGTATTGAAACCTCAATGAGACCCCATAAATTTGTGTCAATTAATTGTACATGTACACATGAATTCTTGATACCCCTCCCTCCATCCCCCCTTAACAAGGTTAAAGGATGAGAGGCACCAAAGAGGTAGGGAGGACAATGAGAAGCGCAAGGAGCATGTGTTAAGCTGAGTGCTGGGGGCCAAGTACGCTGGGGAGGGCTGGATGCTACAAGCCAGAGACAAGGTTTCAAAAGAGCAGGCTATGGTCCACTTCATAATTATTTATATCTGGGCTTTCCCTAAGACTGTGTCATAGAGGAAGTCCTCTGAACTGCTTGATTTGAAGGTCTTTAATCTACTTCTCTGCACATGTCTGAGCTCACAAATTACCCATCACAAAGAAATGGCATGCTGCTAATAGGTCTCTCCTTTGTGGCTGACAGTGCAGAACAAATGCCAGCATCTGTGCTGAGACCAAATTCCTGGAATACTAACTGTGGTCCCCAATGGGAGATGACACATTACCTCGAGGTCACCCCAAAACTCTTGGAATGAGCTCCTGAATTCCATTGCTTCTTGCCCCACTCACCACAGAGAGTCCTGGCTCTTTATGGACATCCTTCTTTCCAGTCAGAATCTCAATTCTCTAATTGACTTTCTATTGCTCTCAACACCTAGCTCTCAACTCTGAGAGCATCTTCCTGTCTTCCCCCTGTAACCAGTCACATAGCCTTTCTTTCTTTCTTTCTTTTATTTACTTGATTTTATTTTTTAAATATATGACACGGAATGCATTACAATTCTTATCGCACATATAGAGCACAACTTTTCGTATCTGTGTATACAAAGGGTGTTCAGGCCGATTCATGTCTTTATACATGTACTTGTTTTTTTTTTTTTGCATTACAATTCTTATTACACATATAAACCACATTTTTTTTCATAGCTCTGTTTGTATATAAAGTATGTTGACACCCAATTCGTGTCTTCACACATGTACTTTGGATCATGATGTCCATCACATTCCACCATCCTTGCTGATCCCCTACCCCCTCCCTTCTCCTCCCACCCCTCTGCCCTACCTAGAATTCATCTATTCCCCGGGTTCTTTCAATCATGAATCACACACACACAACTCATCTACACAGCCATCTCCCCTGGATTCCGTCCACCGATTTCCCGCCTATTTCTCTGGGTCTGCCTGAAAACATCGATGTGTGGAAACATCATTGGCTGTGGGCGAGAATTTAAAAACCTGCTCATTTCACTCTCCCCCACCTGCTCTTCTTCAGCACACTCCTTCCCTGCTCCCTTCTGGTGAAATCCCAAGGGAGAAGCCACTTGGTTTAGGAAAGCCTTTACCTCGTTGCTCCTCCTGCGCCTGTGGACATGGGGGCCCTTTGCAGTTCTCCAGATGGGTCATGTTGGTGTTTTCTCTCCCCGAAGCGAACCCCTCTTTCCCCTACCAAGGTGACTCCTGTTTATCTCCTGGGTCCAGCTCAGCCACCACCCTCTGCACGCGTGCCCAAAGCCTAGCATGGCCCCTGCCTTGTCCTTACCTCTGGTTGCATTGAAAGCCACTCTGCATCCCACTCCATTCCTCTGATCTCTCTCCCCCAACATTGCAAGAAGCCAGGAGGTCAGAAACCACATTTCTTCCCTGTGTGTTCCAGTGTATTGTTTCAGGAACTGCTTGGTTGATAGACCCATGCTCCCAACTTGACCTGGGCATTTCAGTATAAAAATCATTGTAGATCATTATTTAGAACAAACAAACAACAATCCAACAACCTTTTCAGGTCCCCTTGCGTAAATGAGACTCCAATGGCTGTGGCTCACCATGATACCGACCCTGAATTTCCCAGCATGGCACACACACTGTCCGTCACGCGTGTGTTGAAATACATGTTACATTCCAGACAAAAGATGTGCATCTGTTTTATGAGACACCATGAGCAGCAGATATAAACATAGTATTTTTTCTGTGATCTATTTTTTTTAAAAGAAGATAAATTCTGAGTATGTGGTGACAGCTTTGATACAGTTGTGATATGTGACTTTCTTTGAGTTTTCAAGGGTGATCTGGACCTGCATTTGGAATCTGTCCAGCAATGTTGCATATTGTGCAAGGAGATCTCTCCTCCACAATTTTTTTTCTTCCTCTTGCTCATGCTTAAGATGACACTAGGCTACTGCCACAGAGACCTCTGGGCCTTATTTTCCACTGTGCCACACTTTAATAAAAATGATGGATCTCTTCCTCTTTTCTGAGAGCTTGTTGGGTTTGTTGGGTAATTTATTAAGGAGACTTGTCCTTGGGAAATATGTATTTTTTCCCTCCTATCACTATCTTATTAACATGTTTTGCTAATGAAAAAACTGGGTCACAGGGAAGTTAGATGACTTTCCATGGAGATTTTGTCACAGAGAGTTTCTAGCTATGGTGAGCCGGTGCAGGAGGACCCTGCTGCACTCCTCCCCACCAGCACCCTCAGTTTCCATGTGCTCTCTGTAGATTCACCTAGAGAAAGAGGCTGTGGGGATTCTTTTTCAGAGTTTTATGAAAAATTTTAAGAAGGAATAAAAACTTTAAAAGGAATTAGTAGAGACAGAGTGAATGTTGTTGTGGCCGCTCCCTCTCCCTGGTACTCAGGGACCTCTTTTCCTTTTTCTATGCTTTAGTGTGTGGGGTTGAATTGGGAGAATCTAAACCCAAGCCCTTCTCTTTTACCTGGAACTTTTGCTTCCACCTCCTCTGATCCTAGGACCCTCCTGTTCTGAAACAGGCAGATCACATTTCTGCCTCTGTTCCCTGTCACCAGCGACCTGTCCTGTCCTGCCTCTGTGCCTCCCTATCACTGCCTTGACTGATCTCAGCCCCGTAGGTCTTTTCTTTCGGAATAGAGTGGAAGCTCCCTTTCTAAATGCTACGAGGCCAGAAGCTGGGATTTTTTCTTCCTGTTTCCTGGAAGGATTTTTAAAGCTGGAACCCTTGTTTCCTGGGATATGTGGGTATGTAGGGATGTTTTAAGATGTCTCACCATGTCCTTGAACCCCCGGCATGTCCTTATTATCACTTGGCATGACAGCGAGTGGGCTTTGGGATGGCACATCGGTCCTTCTCTCGCAGGCTCGGACGGGCCCCTTGAGGAGGCCGAGGGGCACATCTTGGGCACACACCTTTAACTGTTGCTTCAGAGCTGGTGGATCAAGGCTGCTATCATAAAAATGGGGCATGTCCCCTGGATCCAAATTGTGTTCCCATTCCCCTGAGTCTTGTCACTGGCTTGGCACCTCGGGGCCTCCTGGGTACAGTGGTCCTGTCAACTTTCAGCCCCTCGTGTTTTCCATCTTCAGGTTGCTCCAGTCAGCACCCCGGAACTGGACTTGTGTTCACTGCTTTCCAGAGGGTCCCTGTATTGTCTCACTTTCTGCCCGTATCGAGTCCCGATTTAGCAATGACCACCCCAGCACAAGGAAGCTTGCCGCTCTAAGCATTGTCTCTGTGAGAGTATTTTCTTTGGGTTCTCAGTTCCCACAGATCTGTCCAAGGGTCCTAACTCCTGGTACCGTCTTCGTTCTTCAAAGACATTTAAACAATGGTATCAAGTCTACGGGCCCGAAGAGAGTGTCCAGCCTAACCCCTGGGCTATAACTCTTGACTCTCTTACAAGTTACATTCAACAAATCCTCACAAATAAATATGCTGTATTCCGAGGAACAGCTAAACCAAGTTTTTCCTTAAATATCTGACCCTGGAGATGACGAAGCCCCTAGATGTTGATCAAGGTGGTCTCTGGGAAAACATCCGAGAGGCACGGACTGGCAAGTCCTGACGATTTGTTGATCAGAAACATAATCAGAGCATTATATCCTGTTTTGAACAAGGCTGCGTCAACAGAACCAGGGTAGTGACCAGGAAAGTCTAGAGAGGAAAGTCACAAGGGCAAGGGTTGATGCCTCGCAGTCACCGTCTGGCCGAGAGGAAGTCGTGAATAAAGGGCTTGAACCTTATGAGCAAAACTGCTGATAAGACGCACATCCATTGTGTGCCAGGCGTGTGTTCCAAGCTTTGTCTGCACTGCTCATAATATTCAGAATGACCTCGAGAACATCGCCGTTGCCCAAGCTGCACTTTACAGACCAGAACTGGGGGTGACACATTGCTTATCTGTAAGCCATTCAGCTGGAGAGCTGGGATCAGAACCTGAGATTCTAGGGTGCCAAGGACCACACTCCCACGAACATTGCTCTCTGAATTTCTGGTACCCAAACTGATTCCTGAGGAAGAAACTTGTGATGTTCTTCTGAGCACCCGCAAACCATGAGCCATTATGCTAAAGAGAGTCATGGTCACGTTTAGAAGAGCTCCTCACCCTCCAGATGCCTTCCTACCACTTTGGAAACAATTCCCAGCCCCCGGCCCCTGGAAGCCATGGGTCTGTTTTCTGTTCCCATCTAGAGTTTATGTGAGATTCACCAGTCGGTAGCCGTAGCAGGCCCAGGGTGAAGACATGCATCCGATTGACAAAGACGTCGGCTTGAACTAACAGTTGCACATCCGGTTGTAAATGAATAGGTTGATGTTCTGATTAGAATGTGGCTTTCCATGTTGGCTAGTAGGAGGGAGGTAGTTTGCATGTTAAGTCCAGGTGTGTCATCTGCTGGAAACTAGCGTTTTTTGTATAAAATTACATGGCATCTTCCTGTGTTTCTGTATTTGTGGGAGTAACCAATAGGAGCCTGAGTATAAAAATATGGCTATCTTATACTATGTCTTTAAATATGATTCAAGTCGACAAAGATTGTATATTGGTGACCCAAAGCAGAAGCATATTGGGACAAACAGCCAAAATCACACTGATTTTCAGAGGGCCGTTTGTGGATCAACCAGCCTCCATCGAACATGATTATTAGTCTAGAAGGGGGTGAAGAGGTGGGAGAAGGTAGAACATTCTCAACTGATAAAACAGCACCTGTCAAGTGACTGACAAAGAGAGGCAAGGCAGCCGAGGTTGAGAGAAGGTGGGCGAGCCAAGGCACACAGGGACATGGCCCTGAGGATGTCAGGGAGCAAGCAGGTCAGGGTCCCAGCCTGGGTCTCACTCGTTCCCATGGCAGGTGCTGAGAATGCGGTTCCGGCCCAACCCTGGCTGCCTGGACCTGTCCCATCCTGACGGCGGGAGATGCTTGCTCGCCTGGTGCACCCTCCTCTCACCCCTCTCTCTCTCTCAAGTGGATCCTTCCCACTGACTTGAAACCCCATTTCTCCTGCTTCCTGGGTCTCCTGGTCTCCTCCTTTTGCTCACATTTCTGGCTACAGATTCCACGTCCTCTCTGCATTTAGTTAGTCAACATCAATACTCTCAATATTCATTCTCCTTCTTGTCTTTGACTCCTTATCTGTCTCCAAATTAGTTTCCTCTCCTTCCTTGGCTAATCACACGAGGTGCCAGGGTGTGGTAAGTGAAGCCACAAACAATGGAGATGGGGCGCCTGGGCTTATATCTCAGCCCTATGCCTTGGGAACACCACCCACCACCACCACCACTGTCCCAGTATCTGTTGAATAGGAAGATGTGTGACGTCAGCCTCGTCCAGTTGCTGTAAGGATGAAATGAGTTCGGATGGGTCAAGAGCTGGAGTATTCTGGGCAATTGGCCTGCTCCTTGCTTGGGCGGCTGCCGTTGTAACTTGTGAATGAAACCTGAATTTACATCAGCTAAGGATCTACAGATTCAGCAAATCTCCTCTGTCAGATCTAAAGGTGCATCAATCTCAAAGTATCCAGCACCCAAGGCACAGCATTCTGGTGCTTCATTTTCAGAATCAGTGCAAATCAGTCTCCCCTAGTGATTTCTGTCTCTGTAAGTAGCCCCCTTGCTGTCATTTGCATATGCCACAAGGTAGATGTCACCCAGATACCACGATCCCTCTTTTCTCTCATTTCCAACTTGCCATCAACTTGGTCCGTTCAACTTGGTTCGCTAAATCCCTACTGAAAGCTTCCCTTCCGCGTCCTTCCACAGTACCCCACTAGCCAGGGATGCGGTGTCTCTCATCTTGAGTTACATAAAACCATGTCCCTGTGTTCATTCTGTCAACTCCTCCTTCCCATAAGTTCTCACGCTCTTCCCAGAGGACCAGCTGATCTGGCCTTCACTTGCTACCTTTCCGGGCATCCTACCAGTCTTAGAAGAAGAACCCAAGTCCTGACATGGTCCACCAGACCTGGCCTGCCCGTCTCTCATGGAGCTTTGCGCTCTCTCTCTGCTCCACCCTGCCTGTCCCCACTTGGTTACTTGCACAGACCCTACTGGCTCCAGCCGAGGACCTGGGTACATGCACTGCCCCCTGCTAGAAAGCTCTCCCGCCTTCCCCACCCCACCTTGAGGCATCGGGCACACCACCCCTCTGACCCCTCTTCTTCAGGAAGGCTCCTTCCCCCCCCCTAGCCTCAGCATACACCTCCATTTTTAATCACAGTGAGGTGTCGAGGATCTTCAAGAACATCCTCCGCCTCCATGATTCGTAGAAGGACTTCACAAAAAAGCCGCCGTGCCCCTGGTTCCAGTGAAGTCCACGGGGAGGATGCAGGTTTAAGTCAGGGAAAGGAAGGTGTGGGCAGGGCGGGGTGGAGGGGGAACCAAGCCGAGTTGCCAGTCATCCTCTCCTGGGGGGGTCACAGTGACAAAGCCGAGTTCTCTCAGCAGCAGTGTCGACCACGGCCGCGAACCCGCATGTGGAGTGTCGTCGACCCAGGAAGCTCCCGTGAGCCTGCCTTCGGGACCTCACTGGAGGCCAGGAGCTTAAGGGAGCAGGGAGCTCCTCAGTCTCCAGGCCACACAGCTCTGCCTGAGGCAGCACGGCCCAAAGCAGGGGTACGACAAAGGTCTTGACGGTCCTGCAGATCGCTGGCACAAACTGTCTCCGGTGGCCCAGGGCCTCAGGCCTAGATGACACCGTTCTCTCAGCCAAGGGCTCAGAAGCCTTCTCGGAGGAGCCAGACCAGTCCTTCCGCCTGGGGACGGTGCCGGGTGAGCAGCCAGGCCTGCTGGCTCACTCTCCCCTGATGGCTCAGCAACGCCGCTCGCTTGAGTCACGTCTCTGCCCTCAGACTCCAGGGGAGCAAGGGTGGTAACTAGTTCTTTCTCCGCATGATCTTAGCCCTTGGCATGGTGGCCGGCAGATAGGAGGTGCTCTGTAAAGAGTTGTTGGATAAATGAATAAAATCTACTTTTTGTTGTCTTTATTTCCTTCCAATCTATATTGTGTTCTGTGTCTTTCTGCCTCATTCCTTTCATGCACTGTTTCTTAATTGTGGAACCTTGGTACGCCTTTTATACTTAACGTGACTTTGTACTAGTGAATAATTTGTAGCAAATACCTAAAACACTTATGATATTCCTCTAACTTCCAAATTCATGTCTGCGTCCTCAACTATGGTGCTATCTCCATTTCAAATAATTTTAGAATGTCAAGCATTGTTCATGATTGTACTTGAAATATACATAGTCAATGTATCCAATTATGGGATACTCATTTATATCATCAAAGTTATTTCTAAGAGTATAGACCCAGCATCTCCTAAAAGAATTTAAATAACTGAGTCATGCTTGACTTTGAGGCCACTTTCTACATATGGAATTTTATCCTAGAAATAAGGAAAGAAATTTCCCCGGGATATGAGTGTGTATCCCCAAATGTCTCCTGCAGATATGTAGCTTTTCAACCTCGAAGGTGCACGTGACATCCAAACGCTTTGTCTTACCCACAGCCTCTTTGGCCAAGACTCAAAAGGTGTCAGCAAAGAATGTGAATATATCACTATTAAAAATTTCTTTCTTGTGGTAGTATTGGGTATACTACCCCAAGGTATAAAATAAAAACCTATGAGTTTGGACTTATATATTTAAAAAAAAAAAAACGACTAAGTAAACAAATGGGAAAGAGGCAACTTCCCTGTGCAGAAGAATCCCAAATAATTTATGTAGCTATTTTGCCCACAAGTAGGTTGAGTCTCCCTTAGAGTAATGTGGTGGGAATGACCCTCTACCTTTGGGATTTCCTCCAGACCTATGACCCTAGAGGATCCCTAAGGAAGATGTCAAACTCAGTGATAGGACCTTCTGCAAAATCCCTGAACAGCACGCCTCCAGCCGTGAAGACCTTCAGAAACAGGAGTCTGAGAAGTCCCGACACATGACGAGCAAATGTCCTGGGGTGACCTGGAGGGGACCCTGGGTCGGGAAAAGGACAGTAGGTAAAAATCAGGCAATGTGAACAAGGAATGGGCTTCAGTTGCTACCACGTGGTTATTGGTTAATCGTGACAGGTGTGAGATGCATGATGGGAACTGAGGACTCCACGCTGTCTTTGTGATTTTTCTGCATATCCGCAACTGTTCTAAAATTTTTAAATGTTAAATGTTTTTATTGTGTAATTAAGTGTTTCAATTCAGTCTTCATGCTACTTAATGAAACGTGCTTATCAGTTTGATGTTGATTAGCGAATATGACCTCAAGTGATTGGAGTAACAGATTTTTTTTTTTATATACAACTGTCATCATTTTGATTTTTCTACTACAGAAACAAAATATATCGTCATTTAATTTTTGAAGAATGATTCTCTCCTTTGTGATTATGAATTTCGTAAGATTCTTTAAGAAAGCCAGGTGTGATGAGTCATAGAATATGTCTAGTTTTTGAAGTAACAGGAAAAAAAAATCATTCCATTAAATAATTGACATCACATTGAAAAAAAAAAAAAAACCCACAGTATTTTGAAAGCGCAAGTCCAGACTATGTGTCTGTAAGATAGGCTTTACCAACTGAGTGTGATTAATTTTTGTTTTTCTGAGGATATGATTCTTTTCTGTAATTATTGTCCTGCTTTCCCTGACAGGTTATCAAGTATCGGCTGCCTTAAGCTCCTGGCAAATTGAGTTATTCTCAATAATGCTCTGTATCATGCAGGCATCATTGGAGTGGCTGTCCACTGTGATCTGGTTATTTGGAACGTGACATAAAACAGGTGGTTCTTCCACCCCATGGACATTTCTTATCCGGACCTCACCATCTTGTTTCCTAGGGCTCATCAGGCTTGGTCCATGGTGGACGTGGCACCGTTGAGGAGTTTGGCCCCGTTTATCTCGCCTCCCACCCACCCCCTCGTCTTTCCTCTCTTGTTTTCAGATCCCCTCCAGGCCCCGGCAGCGGGACCACTTCCCAGCAGGCTTGGCTCTAGGAGATGTTCCAGGCCCCTCCAGGCCCCGTCGCAGGTAGCATGTACCGGTCCGGGGCGTCAGCCACACACGTGTACAGTGGTCACAGGGCTGAGGCTCTGGGATTCCATGTTCTCAGTGCCGCTCAACGGTGCCATTTCTAACGACCCGGACGCCTGGAGTTTGACCCCGTTTGTCTACTCAGACCTCTTCCTTGATTTCGATGGTGCTTTGAACTTAATCTGCTGTGTGCTGAGGCTGGAATCTCCAGAGCACGGCCTTTCCAGGCAAGGGGAGGGAGGGAGGTGTGTGTCTTGCCTCCATCGATCCTTCACCTTCTGATCTCTGTGGGTCTCAGTTTCCTTGTATGTAAAATGAGAAAGATGACAGCACACTTGCTGAGTGGTCACAGAACCCACGATGCTCCTAAGCTCCTCTAGAGAGCCTGAGTCCCTATCGCAGACACTTCATCTGTGCTGCCTGTCATCAGTGTGACCGAGGGCTCTGTGTGGCTCACCCTCTCTCCTCCTGTCCCCTGGAGCCAGCTTCGCTTCTCCAAGCCAGGCCCGGCTGCCCCACACCATGATGTATACACCGCGCGTTCTCCCCAGTACCGCCTCACTGCTAGGAGGGAGCTGGTCAACCTCTTCCCCACTATAATTTTCTGAAACACTCTATAGGATGTTATTTGAATGGGTCTCACTAGTGTAAACATGTTAGAAATGTTGTTATTTTTTCCCCTGAATTTTGTGGTCTGCTGTTTTCACAATAACCCGCAGAGGCCTGGTCAGACCCAAGCGAGATGTCTGCCTTTGATTAGGTTTGGGGCTGTTGGGGTGGGTAGGAGGGAGGGAACGAGGGGAGACATGCATGGCAGAGTCATGGCAGCTGGGGCAAGACCTCTGGGGCCCGATATTATTGGAATTATTCTTTCCCCAAGTTTTCACATATCCTGCACCAGACAGTCTGCTCACCAACAGATACGTCTTGCTGCAGCCTCTGTAATTGGAGAGTAATAAGATTGTTCAGGTTTCCTTGGCATCTTCTTACAAATAAATGATTCTCCTTCCAAAGTAGTCAGACCAAGAAGTGCTGCCCTTAGGCTGACATATCCACATATTTGGATACTTAAAACATGTCTTTAGATTCTATAGAATATTCTTTTGACTATTGTTAGTAATAACACAGCTTCATCTTTTGAATATGGAGCATCACGTTGGAGCAAACTATTAAGGAAAATGATCTATGCTATAATCTCTTCTATAATTTACATAATTTCATGTACATGAATAAATATACATATTTTATAACTTTATATCTTAAATATATATACACATTATTCTACACACAAAAAAAATTTATGCAGTGTGTGAGTGTGTGTGTGTGTGTGTGTGTGTGTGTGTGTGTTGGGAGAAGAAGCTAACAGCCAGTGTTTAACGTATGCTCAAATATTTTCATGAAGAAAACTTGATCACTGAGCCCCAGTTGGCTTTTACAAACTGGACCAGAATCATCTCCATGTTCCAGAACTCTCTCTTGAAATCCTAATTAGGTCTTTGATCATAGAGGATGAATTTTGCATAAGCCATTCACTGAGCCAGTGGAGGAGAGGGCGAACCTCTCCATGTGGAAGTCTCTTCTTCCCTCCTCTGTCTCTTCATTCCCACAGGCGCGGTGACACTGATCTCTTGGGGCCTGCAGAGAAGGCCCTGGGATGCGGACGGAACCCATCTGCAGGTTGCCTCCACTGCTTGAGGGAGATTCGCTGCCTTAGCCGCCATGTGCCACCGTCTGTGTTTGGCATCCTGAATGTGGCCATTTAAGTCATTTCTGAAGCTTCCTCTGAAAGCCGGCCTCACTATTTGAATGGAGATGTGGTCATTTGTACTGGCTGCATTTTACAGTCTCTATTCTGTTGCCGTCAGTAAACAGTTATCTATGACTTTGGTCCATGTTAAATGCCACTGGGCACTGTCACAATTTGCTACTGAGGTGGATTTTGGAATATCAACAAGTTCATGTCACAGCTCATGCCTGGACCACATATGCCTCGCGTTGCTCTGGCTTCTTGTTCAGGCTCCCTAGATAGCTGCAGGATGTGTGCTACTCAAGCCTGGGGACCCTGGAGAGAAGTCTCGGCCTGGTGTCCACATAGGGATCTGAGGCTAGACAATGTCACTGGACTCAGTGCTGAGGCTTCTAAACATGAGAGAAAGTTGGAGAAAATACTACCTGTGGATCTCTAGGACTGTAAATAGCTGGGGTAGTGCTCTGGTCTGAATATCGTTTGAGGGTGTCTCTTGAAGCTCATGTGCTGGAGGTGTAGTGCTCTGTGGCAATGTTGGGTGCAGGGGGAACCTTTCCCAAGTGGAGCCTCCTGCAAGGTGATGAGGTCACAGGTGCTGCCTTTGCAAGGGGCTAATGCGGATCACAAGGAGTGAGTTCTGTTGGTCCGCATTTTTACCGTTGCATTATAATCATGCATGATGGTGGGATTTGATGTTATATATTTGTACCTGCACATGATACAACAGTGTAACTTGGTCCATATTGTTCCCCGGTATTTTCCACCTTCCCTACCTAGGACCAGGTTCTCGGGAGAGTAGGCGGGAAAGTGAGGTCAACCCCCAAGGCTGGCCCCGTCTTCAAGGGGAGGATTCCCTCTCTGTTTCTTCACATGTCACAACAGTCAGGGATCTCATGCCAGGACCCTAGTACCCAGACTGTTTGGACCCTCCAGCTACCAGAATTGTGAGCCAAGTAGACATCTTTAATAGAAAGTCCCCAGCATCAGATATTTTGTTATAGCAACAGAAAGGAGACTAATACAGACAGTTTACACGTTACTGAAGATCTTCAAAAACCAGAACATTATTCCACCTCCCTGAACATAAACGGAGATATTAGCTAGAACCTGTGCACCTACAGACGGCTTGTTCTCCAGGGGAACAGAGCTGAGCCAAAAAAGGGAAAGATGTGCAGACAGACAGCCTGGGCCAAATGGGTCCGGGTTTTGAGAATGTGACAACCACTTCTCCAATTTTTATTTTTTGGTTCTTTTAATCTAAGAACAATTGCATAGTCTAATAAGAGTGAACAGGCCAACTGTTAAACTGTCAGGTCAGTGTTCCGAGGGTCCGGGGGTCTGTCTGAGGATCTCATCGTGCAGCCAACATTGCTCCCCAGCAAGACCTTGGGTGAGCTGGCACGTGCCCCTCCTGACCACAGGCCATCTTTCCCTCCCTGCTGGCTCCGAGCGGGAAGAGTGTCCCCATTGTGAGAACTGCTGATGGACATCAGGCAGCCGTGGTTAAAAACCTGAGAGAAATTGGATCTTTCAACCTAAAGGTTCTCTCTGTGTAGTTAATTAAAGCCATTTGAGTTATAGGAAAGTGATGATATCACATGATGACATTTAGTCCTGACAGCGAGAAGCTCAGTAATTGGCTCACCTGTTCAAACTGTTATTTTATCAGAGTGAAGATTCCAGGAGCCCTAGTCAGACGTACCCAATTTACCTAGTTGGCACATTAAAAACAAAACCCTTCTGGACACATGCGTTTTTTGATTTGTAAAGTTGTCATTTACCCATTTACTTACTTGTTTTGAGACACAATTTCACGAGACATTTCAGTTAACTTCAATAAAAGTCTATGGGAAACTTTAGTGGATATTTCATTTATTCTGTATTAAAGAAGAGACTTTTAAATTTACTTAAGGTTTCAGACATGAGCTGCCAGAGGGCTGTGGGGCTGGGCGGAGGGGCTTGTGGTGGAGGTCCCCACTTTGAGGTTTGGAAAAAGAGAAATGACCTCCCTGTGACTGAGGTGCAAGGAAACAGTTGGCGGAGAGAGGACCCGAGAACCCAGAGCGCCCAGCTCGTGTCCAGTGCTTTTCCTCCCAGGCAGGCTGGTGGATGGAATCAGCCCCCGGTTGCTCCCTGCGGTGCGGCCACGCTACAGGCAGGATGAGGTGTGGCCGCTGCCCATAGGATCCCGGGTCCTCCGATTGGGTCTTCCCATGGGGACAATGGATGGGTCTTCTTCAAGGGCAGTTGACTACTACGTCTTTCCTTTTTAAACCCTTCATAATGCCATAGAACCTTCTCATGCGTGGTGCCCCAAACCAAGGCAAACAAATGAAATTTGTTTGCGGATGGCAGCAGCACAATTTACGTGGCAGGTGTGTGTACCCAGCACAACCGAGCCCTGCCAGAGGCCCCAGAGTGACATGTGAAGGCCCGCCAGGTTGCGCGTGCTGAAATACACTCAGTTGGAGGGAGAGTCGCTACTGGCCACTGTGCTGCGTGTGGCCGCTGCGTGTGGCCACACCGTGGGGCCGTGTGTTCTGCTCCTGAGGCACGTCCTCTAAGACCCTGCTGAGGAACTGGACGGTGTTCCTCCTGGGAAGGGGAAGGTTGGACGGATATGAAGGCGCAGGGTGGCGGCTGAAGTGACTGAGTATCTGTGTAGAGGAGGGAAGGCCGAGGGGCAGCGGCGACAGAGGTCCGCCACATCAGGGGACCGCCATGCAGACGGCAGCAGACCTGAGCCCCACACTTCTAAGCTGTGATGGGTGGACAGAGGCTACCCACCAGAGCACCCCTGCCAGGGGCTGGACCTCTTGGCCCAGGGCCCTCGTGCACTCAGGCTGCTGCATTCCAAGTAGGCTTCTCCCTTGGGCCTGAGTGGGCAGCCCTTGGCAGTGTCCCTCGAGCCTGGAGGTTGCACAGAGGAGATACCCTAAAGGGCAGCATTCACCGTGGAGACTGCAGCCGGTGGGTGGCCTTTAGGTGGGTTCCAGCACCTGGGGCTTCATGATGCTGTTTCTATTATGCGCGGCCGCCGGCTGTGTGTCCCATTGTTCCAAGCCGAGAGTGAACAGGAGCGCAGTTTGGAATGTCCACCGCGCTCCCATCTATTTTGTGTTTCAATTTCTGGAAGCGCTCTTTGTCTTGGAGGCAGTTTGGTCCCTGACCTTCTGTAACATTTGGAGCCCAGTCACACTGTCTTTGTTTACTGTAAAGAGTATGGAAAAGCCGACTTCCTGACGGAGCTCTGCAGAGTCTAAGGTCAGACCCCTCACAGGTGAACAAACAGGCCTGCTACCTCCAACGTGCCATTTGGCCCCTGCAAAGTGCAGCAGGGTAAGGATGCTGGCGAGCAGAGAGAGGGAAGTCCATCCCCAGCCACCAGCCAGCCACCAGCCACTCTGCCAATCTGCCCTGTGAAGAGCTGCTCTCAGCTGGGCATCCACTGGGGGAGCTCACAAAACATGGAGGGCCTCTTAAGCCCTCTAGCCACCATCCAGTGGAGCCCCGGGCCCCTCCCTTCCTATCGTCACATCCTTCCTGTGTCCCGAGATTGCAGGGACAAGGCTTAGCATCTGTTCTCTTAAACAGTACTGTGCTCTGGGCCTATGTGGTTCCTCAGCATCTCAGCCCCTCGATCCTCGGTCCATGATCCCTCTTGGATTGGCAGGTCCACCTAATGCCTAGAAGGAAGCCCGTGGCTGAACTGAACAATGACCTTGTTCACACATTCAGCCATTTATTCAAAATCAGTCAATTATTTCCAAGATCCAAGGTTTCACCTTTATGTTTAGAAATGATTAGAAATATCTAAAGTGATAAAAGAAAGAAATAGATCCCAACAAAAAAGATGTCTTAGGCTGCATTTTTAAAGATTTCTTGAGTCTCTGATGCATGTAGACTTTGGAATGCCCTAGTTATCTAACATTGTTCTCGAACTCTGCTTAAAGATGATATACTACGCTTTTACTAAAATATATCTGGGTATTAAAAGCTCAATTCTTTACTGCTGATGAGAAAGATTATTAACACTTTTCTCCCCCCAGCTATAATATGAGGCAATAACACCCCTTTTTACTTCCAGAGCCAGAGGCAGTATGTCATATTAACCTTCATTAACGGGCCAAGAAATGAGGTGCCTTTGTTAATGTAGTATTCTGGTTAGCTGAGATCCTGTGAGAAGGCTGATAAACTTCTGTGGGTTCTCCCTTTGCTATTTAAACAAATTAAAGAAGTTCAAGTTGTTGGCACACTTATTTTATCACCTTGATAAGCACAGCTTTCCAGTTAGAGACTTGACCAGGGTGGGCTGAAAGCAGAGCGAGCGGGTGGTGCAGGCTCAGCCTGGCCAGGGACAGCTCCAAGAGCAGCAGCCCAGGTGTGCGGTGGGGGCCGGCAGGGAGCAGCCAAACCTGGGGAAAGGTGGAGAAGAAACGGAGTCTCTTCCTCCATATGGAAAGTCACCACGGATGCCAATCACCAAAACCCCTTGGCTGTCCAGCAAAATACCAGATTCACAGGTGGGTTTTTCCTTCTGATTTTCTCATGGGTTTCATTTTTTTATTCATTATTTTTTAAAAGGCTGTCGAGAATTTTGGTAGGTGCTGGGGAAGCAGATGAATGAGACAACTGCTAAGTTCCAGGAGTGTTTGAAAGCCAGACAGTGGACTGTGCCACCATCCCTCCCTGTCCCCCAAGAAACCTCGGCATCGCCATTGCTTTCTTCATAAAGATCTGTGTGAAGGGTCTGTTCCAGTTCTTCTGCTGCTGCTGCCAGAGTGCAGGTGCCGTCCCTTGGGGTGAGGCCGTTGGAGGAGCCCCTGCCTGCCTCCCTGTGGCTCACTCCCTCTTCTCCCTCCGTCTTGGGCACAACTTCCAGATTCCTTATCCTGCCATTTGGTCACCTGCCCAGTAGCCTGGGAAGGTGGGCTGTGCCTCACCTCCAGTTCCACTCCTCCAAAACCGAGGACCTGCTCAGACCACGTCGACCCCCATCAGGCGTCTGTGTCTTCTCACCCTCTGATCTCCTCCTCCTGTGCTCCGGAGCAGGCCACGGGCTTAGGGGGCAGATGCACCTCTTCACTTACTCACTGGGTGGTTTGGGGCAACTTATTTAAGTTCTCTTATATATCATTGAAAATAACATTTTAAAAAGTATTTTCCGGATAGGACTGTTAAGATTTAGTAGGTTAATATATCTAAGATGCTTAGAACAGACTTGGCACATAGAGTGCTCGTTTTTATCTTCAGTATTCCTCATTCTTTCTCCAGTCTTCCTCTTGCATACTGGAGCCCTACCCCATGCTGGACAGACCCTTCATAGCTCACTGAAAATCCTGGGGGCCCTGGGGAACCTTTCGGGATACTCAGGTAGAAGTAATTCTTCCCTTCTCAGCCCTTCGATGTATGGTACTTCTTATCCAACCACAGAGAACGGAATAGATTAGACCTGTTTGTTATTTATATGACTCAGAGACAGCTGGGCAAGCACACGGGTAGTGCCTGCAGCAAAAGGGTACATTTCCTACGGGCAGAGATCGTACGTCTTGTGTCACTGTTTCCCTTAACAATGATTTATGCCTGTTATTAAAAATAAGCCAAACTTTGTTTCTGATTCAACGAGGGACCACGGGGCCGTCCACAGTGCTGCACGGAGGGTTGTGGAGATCCTCTCAGTTGTGACATGGTGAGCATGGTGATGGAGGAGTCGTCTGGGGGCAGACAGACAGACTGAAACAGAAGGAGGGAGACCAGAGGGGAGGCGGAGTGCAGGGGCTGAGGGTGGAGCCTTCCCTCCCAGGGAATGGCGAGGACATCCCCCAGGGTCGTTTGTAAGGAAAGACGCCATAGGATGTGGGGGACGATGGAGAGGAAAGTGAGAGGAGGCGGCCAGGCGTCTCCCATGGTCAACTTTGGAGTACTCAAAGCAGGAGGAGTAGTATTGGAAAGAATTTTTAAAAACACGCATGCAATTACTAGATGTTGAGCTCCAAGATGGCAGAGAACATGCCTGTCTTGCTCAACACGGGTCCCCCAGTGATGGGGACAGTCCCCGTCACATTCAGCGGGAGGCTGATGAGCCACCACGAAGGAGTTGATGGTCATCACCTTGGCAACCGCAGAGTCAGAGACAAAGAGTGGCAGACAGTGACCCACCTATTTAAGGAGTCTCCCATTCCAGTCGGCTGTCACGATCCACTCTTTTTCTAAAAAGGTGTCATTGTCACATGTTGAGAATGATGTCCCAAACTTCTTTGATTCCAGGGGAGGGGACAAGATCTAGAGGCCCTGAGGCCATCCCATGCTTCATGGTAGTAACCAGGAAACCTACCCGGCAGTGCTGCACCTCGGCAGAAGGGTGCCCAGAAAGGCACTGCGGGCTCTCGCTTGGCTGAGAAGTAGCAGCATCCGTGTGGCTTACGCACTCTGGCTGCAGCCATGTACTAAGTTAGACAATCACCCCCATTCGCCAGCATGAGACCCAAGCTGCAAATAAGAGACATGTCAATTTAATGAATCAGAGGTATTTTGCTTGTTTTTAATGACTGATTGTGAGGGAACCATATGGCCATGTGTTTGTATGCCTTTAAATAAGGAATTGCAATTTATTTATTTATTTTTTAATCGATGAAAACCCGTCTCCTCTCTTCTCCCTACAAAAGGACATGGTTTTCCCACTTGGGTGAACATTGCCTGCGCCGTTGCTGAAGAAAGGGAGCAGTCTTGGCAAGCATCTTATTAGTCTAAAAATAAATTATTCAGAATGCAGGTTCAGATACAGATTGCAAGGAGAGATAATAGAATTGGTTTTCCAAGCCTGATCATGCTATGAAGACACGGTGTGTGCTTTTCAGGAATCCACTTACGTGGAATGAGCTCCAATGAACACACGCTAGAAATAATATTGCTGCCATCCAGCTAGAGTCGGTGGTACCGCATCCCCGATGGCTTCAAATGCCCATGGTCTCCACACAAGTGTGCATATGTAAAAGTATACGTTTGCTCAAGCATTTCTCCAGCGATGCAGGCTTCTCATTGTTCTTTTAAGGAAATATCTTCCTGGCAGTGCGAGAGGGGCATGTCTCACTTGAGATTTCTCTCCCTCCCACCCCCCTGCCTCCCGAAACAGTTGACCACATCAGCAGCCGACTCTAGTCCGTCATGTGGCTTCTCATGTGATGCTGGGTCTGCGGCACTTTGGAGCAACAGCATTTGTGACTCGGTACTCGTGGACGGACGGGAGTGTTCAGGGACCGGGGAGACTTGGGAGGGGGCGGGGAGGCCAATAACCGAGAAACATCAGAAATAAAAGTCGCATGAAGTATTCAGATCTCTGTACTCCTTTTTTTTTGCTTTGTTTTGAGATTTGATTTTTAACTCTGCCTTTTTTTTTTTTAATGGTTTGTATCTGTTTTTTCCACCCCCACAGGCACAGAGCTGCGCTGTTTTGTGTGTGTGTGTGGTTTTTTTTTTTTTTTAATTCTTCTTCTTCTTCTTCTTTTTTTTTTTCACATTCTGAAGCCAGACCGTCTTTCCTCCCAGCTACAGGGCTGCATCGCCATGGCACGCCACGCTTACCCTGGTTACCTGCGCTCTCTGCCGTCACCCTCCTGGGCTGCGCCGTGGTGCACACCAACCGGAATGGTGTCTCTGTGCCCTGCAGAAGAAGGACCTGGTGGCGTAGCGTTGGCCAGGGTCTCCTCGCAGCTGGATGAGGGGACTTGGAGGACAGGGTGAAGCTGGCTAGAGAGGATGCCAAGGACTGGGCAGGGGAGCTAGGAATATTACACGTCCAGTGCCCACCTCGCTGCGCGGGGGAGGGCGCAGCATCTCCTCCTCGCACCCAGCCCGGGTCTGCTCTCTGGGATTTGGTCAGGGGGCACCGCCCAGGCCGAGGTATGGTGGCATTTCACCCTAGAGTGGAGCTGAAGATGGATAAACAAGGCATCTGATGTGTCTGCCTGGCGAGGCAGAGCTGGAGAAGGGCAGAGTCAGGGGACTCGTGGAGACAGAGATGCCGAATGCCGTGGTCGTCTGCCGCTCGCTCTGCGCTCTGCGCTCTGCGCTCTGGGCTCTCCGTCTAGGGAGGATGGCATAATTTATAACCCCGCACATGGATGGAGGAACTGTAAACTGTAGCCTGGATGTCCCCGGTGCTGACAAGGAAGCAACTGATGGGCTAGGTGACTATACAGTGTCCCCAGAGAAAACAGCAGCCATGCAGCATGATTGAAATGCATGTCCACGGGGGCAGAGACTTGGGGGGACGGCTGGCCATTTTGCACTGGAAGTCTGTCACCCTGCTGGATCGGGCTTGATTGCGGCTTGTGTTTTCGGCTCCAGCTCGACACCCATTTCCTGACTAGCCAGAAAGCATGGCCAGAGCAGCTGCTGGCAGAATTTTCTTTTTATTATAAAAGCCAGCCCCCTCGGTTTTAACTCCTTGAAGTTCTGAATGCTCTGTGCTGGGCTGGGGCTGATTGCGGGTTTTTGTTTTCTTCTTCTTCCTCAGATCCCTGTAAACACAGCTGTATTCAGTATGGTGCAAAATTCTATCCCGTAAATAGAAATGTGATCAATTTAATCAAAATAAATGTATCCCAGATGACTTTGAGACCAGCTGGCCACCACAGGCTTCAGATGCTAAATGCTTGGTGGAGATGAAGATGGTGTTATATTTACATGCTTTACAATGCCAGGGTCTGCCTCAAATTTTTAAAAAAAAAGAAAGAAAGAAGCCCTTCTCTAGGAGGAGAGGTGGTGTTCAGGCTCACGGCTAGATGGTTAGGTGCAGGCACAGATATCCCGACAGTGACTGGTGCTGAGTCTCACGGGGCGTGTGCCAGGAGGCGGAGTAGGGCGCTGTAACATGGAGAAGCTTGCATCTAACTTGCCTTTTGGAGAGGCCAGTGTTCTCCAGGCAGCCTCTGTCTACCAGGTTGGGACCAGACATTCCAGGCTTGTGGATTTAGAGGGGAGAGTCGTGGTGCCGGATCCCAGCTCGGTGGAGCCGGCTCCGACCTGGGGTGAGGAGCTTTCCCAGTTGTCATGGGGAGCTCTTCTGGGACGCCTGTCTGGCCCTTGCCCTGTTTGTTACTAGTTCTACAAAGGCAGCTCTGTGTGTCGGATTATGCCTGGCCAGCTGTTGATGCATTCCTGCGGGCGGGGCAGGGCGAGGATCTTATTACTGTACTTCAAGCTGCAGATCTGTGTGCAGGGAGAGAGGGCAGAAAGAGGGGAGAAACCAGGGGAGGAATCTCATGGCTCCTACCCCTCTCTCCAGATAGTCCTAGGGTGAATCCCCGAGGGGCTTCAAGTGGAAAGAAGGAAAGAGGGAGTCAGGGTTGGGGCTGGGGGAAGGGGGAAGGAAGCCGAAGGAAACGGAGCAAGCCCAGAAGAGAAAAACAGGACTTCAAAGCTGCACAGACAAGCAGAATGTCAGCAGCTTGTAATTAGCGGTTCATGGTTGCGTCAGTGACTGTATCTCTCCAAGAATAACTATGTGATGTGTGCCACAGAGTGAAGGAAATAGTCATAACTAAGTTATCACACACAGTTCAAACAAGGGCAGATGGATTAAGGAATTTTCTGTGTTTGTAAATCAAATACGGATGGATTACATGTAGAAGACTTGCTGAATTCTGCACAACTGAAGGCTGAATTGCCAATCTGCATGTGTGTGCCTGGGGTGGTGGTGGGGGGGCTAATGTTCATTATGTTCCTGAAACCATACAGTGAACCCTTAAAAACGCAGGCTCATTTTGTGAGCTCTCTCAACACATTTCCCTGAAGCTGCACTGCCAGTCTCCGCTGTGTCCACACATCATTGTTTATTTTTGTGCATTTCAGTGGAGAGAGAAGTAAAAAGTTACATTCAAGCAAACAGCGAAGACTGAATTCTGACATTCCCCTTTTAGAATTCAAAAATAGCTGTGGGGTTCTGAGCTTTGCTGATAGCTCTCATTTAAGCCGGGAAGGAGCTTTAATTGTCTTAAAGCCAAACAGCAGTGTGTTCATAATCCTGTGGAAAGCCAGGGTCCCACAGTTGCTGAGATTCAAGGGCCACATTCGCTCCTCTCCCTGGTCTCCTGTGCTTGGAGACTTTGGTGCTATGACAGCATCACAAAGAGACAAGGGAGGAGCTGATTGGCCGGCAGGCTTGGAATGCTTACTCTTATTTGTTTTAGGCGCCCCTCCACGTTCTCATTCTGTATCTGTATTTGTATTCACGCTGCACAATTACTCCTGACCTGCTTTGTTTCTGGGCCCGAAGAGAAGTCAATTTTAGTTCAGTTCTGTGCCTTTGGCTTCCTGGGTAACATGCACATATGTATTGCATTACCCACGTATGCATTTTCCTTTTCGAATGTGGATTAGGGAAAAATTGTCGGCAGGCAGGGAGCTGTGTGTATTAAATCAATAGCTTTTTGAATCACATGTAATATAATTTAAATATACTCACTTTGAGTTTGCCAAAGCTGACATTGTCTGAGCCCATTTAATTTACATCTTCGATTTAGTCAAGAAGCGGAACCTGCCAGATCAGAATAGTGTGTTCCGCGCACCCAACAGGGTGGAAGACATTATTTTGTTTGTGTTAGTTCAAACAGCTGGTCATTAATGCAGTCCCCATTTCCAGAGAGAGGAGCTGGAGGACATGAATGCCTGCCTGATTAATGCTGCCCCTCCGAGGGTCCTTCACCCGGCAGTCACGCCCGCAGCAGAATAATGTAGCATGATGTGATTGCACTCTAACGGGATCGTATGTCATTGTGTCACCAAGCAATTGAGGTTATTATGGGGCAGGGCAGACAGACGGGACAGTGGGGTTACTAGACCGTAGCAATTTTAGAAATACAGGCCTGACCTACTTTAAGTTATTCTCTCTGGCTGGCAGCTGCATGGGACATAAAGTCTCCTGATAGGCTGAGGCTGTTGCTAGGGGGAATTAGCATGAATTTTTCCACACACAGACCCAGTGACTGAATGATAGGAGCTGACTGGAATTAAAGAGATTTGGTTTAGCATTATACAGATTTATCTGACTCGTTTTTCTTTCTCAAGTGCAGAGAAAGAGTGCAAAACACAGATTTTGTTTCCATTTGTTCTTTGACCTCCTGATACTCCCCTGCTGCCTGCCCCACACCCTCCGGGGGCCATGAGTGGAGGAGAGCAGGACAGTTATGAAATTTTGGTTAATCTCTTACTGTTGGGGTCATTAAAACGACGCTGCAAATCGCAAGATATTTAAGTGTAAGGACTGCTGAGAATGGCTAACAGAAGGTCGATTGTCCTCGCTCCTCTGTGCACAGGGCTGTTCTGAAGTTGGACATGCATCTTCCACGCCCTGTATATTTAAACTCTCTTTCCCTTTTGGGCTTGAACAAAACATTTATATAAATTCTTTTCTATCCAAACAGATTGAAGCTTGCAATCTCTGGCTTGTTTAAAATAAGATAGTCAAAATTCCAAATATAGATGGAAAAAAAAACATATACCCTTTTTTTTATTATAATTTTTTTCTGGGCTATTTTGAGGTTGGCTCTCTTTTCAGAAAACCAGCCTGCTGTTTATGCTCATGGATGAAACCTAACTGCTCCCCCACCACACCCCTTTGCTTCATAATGCACAAAAAAGACCCAAGGTTTTTTTCCAGAAGGAAGTATCTGCAGAATTTATCTGGGGATTGTTTTTCCTTGTTGCTGACATATGCACTGAATGCAGAGAGCTCACATAATCAATTTTATAAGATGACCCATTTTTTTCCCCTCTCCTGTATCTCCAAGTGTCTGTGGTTTTAATAGATCTTTTCAAGAGGAGGATTTTTAATAGATCTTTTAAAGATAATCTGAAAGTCCATCAGGAGAAAAATTAAAGCACTGTGTGTTCAAGAATACTTTGATTTTTCTCATTCTAATTATATGCTATCTGTGCTTAAGCTGCAATCTCTTTCTGGTGCATTTTTTGTGCTGAAAGTAGTTATTATCCTGCCTTTCTGATTTGAAATTAATTTTTGTAAGAAAGGAGTGTGATATCCCAAGTAAACAAGAAGCTCAGCTACACTAAAAGTGAGGGGGAGGAATAATGTAGCTCTTCATAAACTTGTAGCACTGGATTTCTTGGCCACATGTAAAAAGGCAAGAGGAAATTTAGTTGTGGATTTCCTGTTTTCATTTAGGTTTTTAAAAATATTCAGAACTATTTAGATACATATGTTTTCAAGAACACATTTCTATTTCACCACAAAGTACCACCCCTCCCCCCAAACATCGAATGGAGAAAGAGCCCAGAAGCCCATCAATTTTCTTCTTTAAGGAAAAAAAAATCCAGCAGTGTTCATATCTAAGCATATAAATATAGCTTTTCAAGCTAAAATAGAATATATGGTCAGACACTGTAAGCGATAGATCGAACCCTCGCCTGCCTTGAGAGTCCCCACAGTAATATTTATTGTAAAGGTTTCCAACCACACTAACAATCTTTCATAATTGAATAAAATGTCAATTTGTATTTGTTGAATAAAAGATTACCTTGTGTGCTTCTCCTTCCAAATAAAGCAATTTTTAGTATTTTAATAAGTTAACGTTTTGACTTTTCTTCTACAGTCCTTTGCTTAAGTCAATGTGTAATCATTTGAATATTTAAATGTAAAGATATAGAAATAAAATGTCATTTTAAAATCAACTAAGGAAAAGGAGGGTTTGGTTTTGTTTCTTTGGGTCCTGGGGATTAGACCTGGGGTGCCTTCCTGCTGGGCCACATCCCCAGTTCCTTGTAGTTTTTATTCGTCTGAGACAGGGTCTCAAAGCTAAATTGCCTAATCTGGTCTCAAACTTGGGCTCTACCTGCCTCAGTCTCCCCATCAGCTGGGATTGCAGGTATGTGCCACTGTGCCTAGGCATAAGGAAAATTTTTATTAACGTTCTTTAAAGCATAGATGCCTAATTTATGTGAAGCATAACCAGGGTCCAGTACACAAACTGAATTTTTATAATTTGATTAAAAATAAATCAATTACATGGAATCTTCAATATTACTTGGTTGTTTATGTTGGTAAGAATTTATTTTTATTGTTTGGCTTTCATTCTTAGCAAAAAGGTAAGAATTTTGTGTGTTCAAAACAAAAAGAGCACAGTTTAAAGTACGATTTAGGACGCTTTGCTCTGGTGAAGCCTAACTCCTACATATCCCTTTGGACAGGGTATGTTGGTAGCATTCATTTCACCTGCAGCTGGGGATTGAGAAGCCAGAGGAGTGAGCACACTCCTCCCACCCCATCATTTCCCTGTTCCTGTGCAGAGGTGGGGCTGGCTTCTCTAGTTGCAAGGTCGAGCACAGATCACTGAGCCTCTGGGGGTGGTAGCTGGGTAAGCCAAGAGGAAACTCAGCAGATGGTTGTGGTGGGGTACCAAGCCCAGTTAGGTGCTGGCTAAACAGCTTCCCTCACTGTGCTCTGTCCAGTGCCCCATATCACTGGGTCCCTGTGACTTGGGGAAAGGGATTTATGACCAGACAAGTGGAGCTGATCTGCCCCCCCTAATGGCACAAACCATCCACCTCTCTTCCACGCCATCTCAAAACTTTTATCATGTTGAAGAGCTAAAGTGTCCACAGTCCCTTGATAGCTTTACCTACGTGTCTGTACCGGGTGCTCCCAGAGACCCTCCTGACTCTGCCTGGTCCTCCTCTGCCTCCCACCACACAGCCCCTGCACAGGGTGGGCTCTTGGTCTGCTTCCCACTTCTCTCCTTCTTCATCTTGGTGCCAGGTGCTTGGAAACCTCTTCCCAGGCATCAGGGGGCTCACACATGAGCAAGTGGGTGGACTGGGCTGTGCAGAAGAACCACGTGGGCTTCCGTTCCTGGGCTGGCTATGGTGGGGGGCCGGGGCCGGCCGGCTTCTTTCTGCACAGTAACAGATAGCAGATACTTTAGATTTTGTGGGCCATTTAATCTCCATGGCAACTGTTCATCTCGACTGGTGTAGCTGCACAGCAGCCATAGGCAGCATGTGAAGGAGTAAATGTGCCTGTGTTCCAATAAAGCTTTATCTACAGACACAGGCCACGGGCCCCATGTGGCCTCTGCACCATAACCGGCACGTGACCGTGGGTATGATAATGTGGTATGTGCATATTCTTCAGTGTGTCTCAAAGATAAAAAATTCTGGAGGAAAAAGGAGGAGGATTTCAACAATTCAGTAAAAATTTAAGACAAAGGGGAAGATAAATATTATTTGTGATGAGAACTCTTCACAATCAACCAAATTTTAATTCCCTCAGTGATGACACAGATGAAATGATTTATTTTAAAACCTGAATATGAAAACAAAGATGATGGCTCTTTCTTAAAATATAATGCTATTATGTTGTTCAATATACATGAACAGACAGCAGAAGATTTTTTTACCTTGAAAGATCATCCTTCTGGTGTTGGTTACCTGTGAGCAAAGAGGGAGCCCAGTCTGTCTGAAGAGTTGGCACGAAACTTAAAATGTGGGAAATGGAAACCCTGGAGGCCCAGCTGCTAATGACCCCATAGACGACATGCTCCTGTCGTCGTTTCCCCTCATCCCTGGGGGTACGAGCTAAGGCAACCCGAAACTGCAAGATAGCGCCCCACCTTGTTCGTACTCTGGGTCTTCCTATTTCTTCACACCTTCAATAAAGCTTCATTCGCAGGTTTAGCATGTAAGAGACAAGAATCATCAATAATAAAACAATTATTACAATGCACTCTGAAGAAGTCATTGAAAACATTTGTGGATGAAATTTTCCTTTTGATATTTTCAGACTGCAGTGGACCTCCAATAATTGAAGCCTTGGGAACTAGACCGTAGTAAGGGGGGTTGGCTACATTTCAGCAGCCCAAGGCAGATCTTCCCCTTCTCCCACTCCCCGGTCCCCTCTCCCCCAGCCAGCACTGGGCCTGCAGTGTCAGAGGTCCTGCAGGGCCCTCCCCATTCTTCCTCTCGGACCCCTGTCTTCCTTTCCCCCTGGCCACGCAGCAGCCCGTGCTGGCCTGGCTCGTTGGTAGACCTCGTTGGAGGCAGTGAGCAGAGATGTGGTGTCATCTGAGGGCCTGGGCCTGGTGTTGGGAGACTCTGCTTGATTCTCACTTCTGGTACCCATGGTCTGTGGGACGGGGGACGTTTTAATGAATTTCTGCACCTTCATAAACTAAAGCGCTGTGAGTCGTAGTGGGGTCGAGAATGCCACGTCCTTCCAGCACATTCTGCGCTCGGTACAATTTGGGGTCAAGGCTGCCATCCTACAACTTGCTTTTACAGCTGGGGGTCATTCCACTGCCAAGGACACGGGTATCTGGCTTTGGGTCCTGGCAGCCTCACTGGGGGTCACTCTCCTTAATGGGAACATTGGTTGTGGGGGGGTCAGATGGACGAATCCTGACTCCGAGAGCTCAGCGTGGAGCCCGGGGACCCCCAGAGGTGGCCAGCGTCCCTGAAGGGCCGGGGGCCTGGCACGTCTGGCACTTTGCTATTGGCTTGTATTTCACATGCTCACCTCTGGTGATGTCACCGCAGCACAGCTTGGTTCTTGTCTGTTTAGAATAAGGCTGAAGACAGATGGAGCCAACAGGACTCCTCTGCTGCCCTAAGGCTGTGATCTCGTTATGGGAAACTCATGCTGGCGACGTGCTCCTCCAGAGAACTCATCCTGACTCCTGGCAGCACAGCGCCCGGTGCCCAGGGCAGCCCCCAGTCTTGAGCTGACCCGTGTCCTTCCAGTCCTCCCTGTGGTCACGTTTCCCCGGTCACTTGCCCCTAGTTGGCTAGGCCAACCTCTCCACTGAGCACCCTGAGCCCCCCAGCAAAGCACCGAGAGCCTGGTTTCCTAACTGTCTCTCTGATTGCCTGCATCGGAACAGCCTCTCTCTTAAAGACGGTCCCCCCAGCAGCTAGAGCAGCCAGGGGTGTGTCCTGGGAAACTGAGGCCACCTGTCCCTTCTGTCCACATATCCTGGTGATTCATATTACAAAAGACACTTGGAATTTTCTTTTCCTTGGTCCTGGGGATTGAACTCAGGGGTACTGACCACTGAGCCCCATCCCCAGCCTTATTTTTGTATTTTATTTACAGACAGGTCTCACTGAGTTGCTTAGCACCTTGCTTTTGCTGAGGCTGGCTTTGAACTGGCCATCCTCCTGCCTCAGCCTCCCAAGATGCTGGGATGACAGGCCTGCGCCACTGTGCCCCGGCTGGGGATTTTCTAAACAGCTAATGGCAAGTAAATGTTCATGGTGATATTGATGAGTTAATCTGTCCCACTGGTTCTAGAATATGATTTAAAATTGAAGAGGCTTCATAGTCATGGAGTTCATAGATGAGAAAACACAGGTCACTGTGACTTCTGAGATCAGAACCTGTGAATTATACAGTTCTATTTAGACAGTGCGGCATGGAGAGGAAGATGAGAAGCCAAGTTTTTAAAAAAAAATTGGAATTTTTCTGCAGGCAGGACTGCCCATCTTTCCTTTGTGGGGATTTCATAAAACGTGTATCTTATTCTGTGAGATATAGCCTTCCTTCTAACAAACCATTGAGAGGCTTATTAAATGAAGGGTGTTCAGGAAACATCAATTGAATTGGATATTTGATATTTTGGCTTGTCTTTATATTTTTTCTTAATAATAAAAAAAAAGCCTTGGTTCTCTAGCAGAGAAATGTTAGAAGAGCATTGCTTTGATGCCTTTATGGACCGTCTCTTAGCCGGGGCGCCGGTGTGTGTTAATAACGGGGAGGCTGGAGGCGGGAGGCGGGGTGCAATTGAAGGCAGCCATCTCCCCTGGGCTTTCCTGGCTGTCGCTGTGGATACAAACGCCATCGCCCCAGCGGAGTGAATGCATCAGCATGAGAGAGAAGGGCCTTTTTGTGTTCTCTGCCAATTATCAGGTGGGATTGAATATTGTGAAAGAAGTCAGTACATAAAAATTGGCATTTGGCTGGTGCCTTATAGAAGTGACCTCTGTCCTCCTGTTTTCTTTTCAAATGTATTTGATACTCTGACTTTGGGCTTCTCCGGCCCCTCCTATTACCTGAAGAAGTCGACATCAATCTTACAAAAGATGCTCGATGGGCGCTGGCGGAGGCCATTGTGCCTAATAAACTATTTTCCTTCCCAGGTTCCTGTGGGTTTATGTGTTGTTCTGTTGCGGGGCCTCCTTACTTCATCTTTTTGCCAGGTAATCAAAGTTCATACCACAAAGCCCACTTGGTTTAGGTTTCTGGCTATCAGAATGAGGAATGTCAATAATATTTTGCAAGAATGACCCCTGGGACCTTGAATTTTATTGTTATTTTCAGAATGAAAAGTGCAACAGAATTTATGATATTGGTACTTTTAAGGAGATCTCTTTACACTTCCTGATTGGAAAAATATCCTATAAAATTTTGCATTTCACGTTATTTCAAGAAAAAAAAACAGTAGTAACAGGCGTGATGTTTGTTGACCATTAATTTTTTACTAGAGTCCGAGGACTCTTAATTAAAGAATTATGAAAGCCCTAGGGTTTATTTTAATACATACAAATATAAGAAAAAAAGAATCTTATAGCAAGACATTAATCGCTGAGAGCCAATTCAATGAGAGTCAGCAAACAGTTTGGACATTTCATCCCTGCTCTTAACCAAATCTCCATGTTGCAGTTTGCTAGGAATCGGGGGTAGGAACTTGACCCACTCACTTAGAAACATTTGGCAAGCTGGGCCCTACTCAATCTCCAGGAGTCTCCTTGGAGTCCTTGTCCCAACTCTGCCTGCTCAGTCACATGTTCAGGTGGAAAGGTCGACATGGATTAAGGTCTATATTTTTATATAGCTGTTTGCTTTTTTAGAACAATTTTTAATATTGGAAGGATGACACAGCTCTATTATATACTCAATCCATAAAAGAGCACTAGTTTAATTTACTTTAAATTTATCCTTCTGTCTATAGGATCCATGGGGACAAATACTAGATCAGTTTTTCCTGCCACTGGGGAGTGCCTGCCCCAGAGAAGATATTACCTCTTGAATGAATTGAAGATGGGGGCAGTGTTGATATCTTAAGCCAAAATTTCCAGTACGACTACTAGCTTTCCATTTTGAATCTTTAAAAAAAAAACAAGAGTGATATATGCCTGCAATCCCACCAACTCAGGAGGCTCAGGCAGGAGGATCACCAGTTAGAGGCCATCCTTAGCAACTTAGTGAGGCTATAAGCAAACTAGCGAGACCCTATCTCTAAATTAAAAATAAAAAAGGCTGGGGATGTGATGATTTGGTAATTCAGTGGGATGTGAATTTTGGTAATTCAGCATCTTTGGATTCAATCACTGGTGTGCATTCCCCCCCCCTCAAAAAAAAAAGAATAAGAAATTTTATCCACGCAATATTGTTACAAGATATCACTTTTATTTAGGTAAAATAAAATTTATAGAAGAAAAGTGTGATTTTAACCATGCCATGGTTTTGTGTAAGTCTTACTAGATAGGATGCAATGTTTTTAGAGAAAAACCATTATATCAGTAATTTCTTGAGAAATAACTTTGTATTCTGTGCAAACCTTCAGTATTACTTGAATAGTCCCTAGAAGTTCCCATCAACAAAACAGCCAGCAGCCAACTTCTTTCTTGTAAGCAGAAGACCAGCTTAGACCAGTTATGATCATGTAACCGTTGGTCTAGCAGGAATAAGTATCTCAGAAGTGGACGGGACCTTAGAAATGACCTAACCCCCCACTGCCGGTCACTGTGCAGATAGAGCCTGGGTCATGGAGAGAAGTGCGCTGCTGCTTGAGTTCGCACAGCCCCTTCCTAACGGTGTCAGAACCACCGCTCACTGTTTCCCTGCACTCCAGGGTCCTCTGTCTGTCACAGGGCTGTGCCTGGGACTTGGCTGCACTATTTAGAACTCGCCTGCAGTGAAGCTTTAGAAGCTTCTTGGGCCTGTTCCTTGCTCCAGGATGCCCTAAGAGCTCAGAGAGGGAAATCGGGGGCACACTGATGACGCAGGAGAAGCGCATCAGCACCAGCGGGTGGAATCCACACACTGGAGCAGGAAGCTCAAGATACAGCAAGATACTCTCAACATGGATGACTGACCTGGCTTTGCCGCTAACCAGCTATTGGAGCTTAGGTGCATCATTTATCTCTCCAGGGATGGTTTTATGCAGTGAGAGGTTGGCTCTTTGATAATTGCTGTGGCTACCTCTAATTCTGTTCCTCTAACAGTCTATCAGTGTCCAGAAGAAGTGATCCTGTATTTTTGAAGCTGTGACCGAAGGATCTCTTTACTCAGTCATGGTCTATGGACTGACATGAATTAAAGGAAGTCAGTTTCCAAGTAGACCAGAGACACAACCGTTGAAGTTCTATCACAAAGAAACACTGCCCTGGTGGTGGTTCTCCTATGAAAGGAAAAAGAAAAAGAAGAGTCCTGGGTTTCACAGACTACCAGATTTATACCTGTTTATTTTATTTTATTTTTTTTTATCTCCAGTTCTGGTTGCCTTGAACCTGATATAGTTGGGCAACATTAAATGACAACAAAAAATTAAATATATAACAAAGGCATAAAAAGGGAAAAGAAAGAGTCCAAAACAGGGACCGTCGGCTCCACTGAGACTCCTGGCTGTCGGAGAATGTGGCCTCATGAATTCAAATGTCCCCGTGGGACAAACTCCGCTCCAGAGATGCTGAAGTCCTAACCTGCTAGAAGAAATGTCAAACGCATATTTCATCCATTTTAGTATGGATTACAGTATTAACAACGAAAAATGCTAAGGTGATGATATCTTAAGTGTGTTGCATTAAAATATTATTAGAATTCGTCATTTTACTTTTTAACGTGTGACTTTTAAGTGATTTTCGGTCACAGCTGTGGCTCCATTCATTTCTCCTGGACAGGGCCTGTCCACCTTAGCCTGCTTTCCATCTGCAGTGTGCCTTTGTCTGTATCGGGACCGTGGTGCATGCCCTGGTGGAGGGGCAGTGGAAAGTGTCCCGGAGAGTGCAGGGAGGACGGTGACCATGACGTCACTGAGAGCAGCAAGGTCCCAGGACTGGGTGGAGACTTGGAGGCTACTGGCCGTGCACCCACAGGCAGGTCAATGCCAGTGAGGGGCACGTGGAGTGCCCACGAGTAACTCCGAGGTGGCGTAGTCCGCGATCAACGCACAGTCGAATGATTTTAAACCAGTTTCCAGGGGTCCCGTTATCTCCGCAGGATGGATGTCCTGCCTTATTAAAGATCTTCCCCTTTTCATTGAAGTCCCCTGGCTTGAAGACTCCCAGTAGATTCAGGCTGGAGTTCTTACAGTGGGGAAAGACATACGGACCCACAGATTCAGGACCACAGGGAAATTACAGAACCCCGACTAGAAGAGATGGGATGACCCCCTAGGGGTCCCGAAGGGGTCATTCATGACCTTCCTAGCAATCCTGAAGTGTTTCAGCGGTGACCATGGCAAGCTGCGAGGTGCCACCGTCGTCACACACAGGCAACAGGACTCTCGGCAAACAGGGCTGTGTCCTTTATGAGCGGAAAGAGTGGGTCAGTGATTGTGTTAATGTTGGGGTGGGTCAACCCCACTGCACCCTGGGCAGGGGGGACTGTTTCCTGAAGGCGTGACACTCGGACTTATCATGTCTTGGCACTTTTCCTAAGTGGCCAAAAGCAGTGTTTGAGTTAAAGTGGACATTTTTTAGGGATGAGGAAACAGCAGTTCCGACGTGATCAGTGCCTTGGTGGTGCCAGACGTGGGGCCCACAATACTGTTTCCATGTCGCCATAGAAACACTCCTCCCTGAAGCTACTGCTGCTTTAGAATCCCATCACTGAAGCACGTCTTCTTTGAGTTCCCTCCATCTTTTTGACACCTGGGCTCTTAAGTCACAGAATGAAATGGCAAGGCCTATCCAGGACGACCAGTCCAGGGAGAGCCCTTGTAAACCAGTGGGTGAGCTTGGAAACAACGCGTAGACAGACACAGCCTAAAAACACTAGGGCACCTCCAGTTTCCAATCAGAAGAGAGAAGCACTTTCACTGACCAAAGGCCTCCTGGAGCCAAGCGAGCCGGGAAGGAGAAGGAACGATCTCACTCTGCCTGCTCACTAGGTAGGGTGACAGACGGGCACCCTGCCCGGTGACAGCTGGGGATTTTGGACATAACACAAAGAAGTGACTTAATGGCACTGACAGGAGACAGAGCTGGGCAGAGTCTAAGGGAGAAGGGGAACCAATGGAGGGACCACCTGTTCTCAGGACTCCGGCTCTTTAGACCTGGCACGCATCGGGAGGGGCTGCAGGTGGAGGCTGAGGTCCTTCCTCACAGGCAACTAGAAAAACAAGTCCAGAAAAACCTCGGCACCAGAGAGAAGGGAGACCCAGGAAGGAGGCTACAAAGGAGGGTTCCACTCTGGTCCTCCACGCAGGGCTCCTCCTTGATTCACAATCACCTGGAACAGGTTTGGAGCATGTCAGCTACAGAGCAGACACTGAGCTGGGACCAGGGCTGTTGTCCGAAATTACCAGTGAGCAGTTCCTAGGTGACACAAGATAATGTGAGCGAAGTTAAAAGGAACAACACTCACAGGAGAAAAAGAACAGAATTCAGCTTTTCCATTCTACCATTCATGGTTGTCTAGGATATGATCCAAATGCATCTGGCACACAGAGAATCAGGACAAGGGGACCTCAACAGCAAGATGGCCCACGTGTTGGAAGTCACAGACAGGATTTAAAATACATGACGTCATGACCATACCCTACGTAGTAAATCCAATATGCTTCTAGGGAACGAAGAGAGAAATCCCTGCAGAGATGCAGGAGAGGTAAAGAAGCAATGGGAATTCTAGAACCCAAAAGTGCAATAGCTAAAGAAAACAAAATGAAACTAATAGTCGAGTAACAGAGGAAAGAATAGGTGGACTTTAAGACAGATCCATAGTAATGATACATCCTTAGTGATTGTCCACTGTGAAGAATATGGAGAAAAAGCATAGGGGAACAAAAAGGACCAGAGCTTCAGAGATCTGCTGGATAATATCAGAGAGTTGAATTTACATATTCTTGAAGTTTCAGAAATAGAAGATCAAAATGCATCAGAAAAAATTACTGGAGCTGGGTGTGGTGGTACCTGTTCATACTCCCAGCATCCTGGAGGCTGAGGCAGGAGGATCATAAGCTTAAGGCCAGCCTCAGCAACTTAGTGAGACCCTGTCTCAAAATAAAAGGTAAAAAGGGTTGGAGATGTGGCTCAGTGGTTAAACACCTCTGGGTTCAATCCCCAGGACTGTAAATACCACAAGGACGATTAGAGGAAATGATATTTTCCCCAATTTGATGGAGGACATTGCTGTGTCCGAAACACCCAGCAACACCAACTCAGAGGAGGAAAGGTTGATTTTGGCTCACAGGTTCAGAGGTCTGAGTCCAAGGTTGGCCGACTCCATTGCCCTGGACCCAGGATGAGGCGGAACCTCAGAGCACAAGGGTGAGGCTGAGGAAGGCTGCTCAGCTCAGGGAGGCCAGAGAGCTGACACAGGAAAGGGCAGGGGCATTCCTGTGGTGACCCACCCCCTCCAGCCACGCGCCACCCACCCACAGTCACCACCAGGTGGGTCCATTCAAAGCAGGTGTGCTGGTTAGTTTACCACTGGCATCCTTACTCACCTCACCTCTGAAAATTCCTGCATTAACAGGAGCTCTGCGGACACCCCTCTCCAAACCATAACAGACGTCAAAGTGCAGATTCAGGACGCCAACAACGCCAGGCAGGGTACACAGAGAAGCCCATACCGGACAGTGGGAAAACCTTACAAGCACCCGGAGAATCGTTGTGTGTCCGCCCTTGAGTTTTCTCCCAAGACGGAGGAAACAGTGTGGAATGGAACATATGGAACATGTATAGTGCTGAGGAAAAATAAGAAGGAAAAAAGCCTTGTCAAACCAGAATTCTATTCCCAGCTCCAATACCCTTTAAGAATTTAGATAAAGCCTTTTTTTTTTTTTTAGAAAGCTAAAAGCTGAAAGTATTCCTCATTAGTCAGCCCATGATACAAGACATTTGTGAAAGAAATCCCATGGAATAGAAACTGAGTAAATGGGAATTTTGATCCTTACATGCCTCAGTCTGGCTGGGCACAAATCACGAACCACTCAAGCAGGAACAAACTTTATTTCCGAACTCTACCAGCACACTCCACACAGGCTCCCCAGGAACTCTTCCAAATGCCATGTGGCTCCTCCAGGAACTGCCAACCGGAAATCCCTCCTCCTGCACTTCCCCAACCAATGACAACTCTTCAGGAATCCCCGCGAGAGCTCAACCAGAACTCAAAGGGAACTCCGCAAGAACTCAAGAGTCATCATCTTAATGGCTCGTTGGCGTCACCTCTCAACCACTACTTCTGGCAAAAATGCCATGTGTCATCCCGATTCGGCCGTGGCCCTCAACACTTACAGAGGAACAAAGCGCATCAGGAATTGTCAGTATCTGGGTAAAATGAATAGGACTGCGTTGTCCTGGTCAGTCTGTGTTGCTGTAACAAATTACCACAGAACCAGTGGTTTATGCACAACAGAAATGTTCATCACAGATCTGGAAGCTGGAAGTCCACGGCTGCCGTCCCCTTGCCACTCACATGCCAGAGGGGGGCAGCCAGCCCTCTGGACTCTGTGAAGGCACTGGTCCCATTCCACTGAGGCTCCACCCTTATTACCTGGTCACCTACCTAAGACCCCGTTGGGGGGCAGCCTCACACTGGGCTTGGGGTTCAACGTGAGATTTGGAGGAAGGAGGGACACGGACATTCAGTCCACTGCATTTATTTTGCCATTTATTTAACTTTATTTTAACTTCTTTATAAGACACGTGGCTGTGTGAAGGGAAAACTGCAGCATCGTGTGGCAGCAGCTACCTCCCAGGTAGAGATCAGAGTGTGACAGCTGGAGACCCCGGAAAGGGGCCTCGGTAGGCAACTCTGAGGCTGCAAAGCTGCTGGTTTATGAAATAGTACAGGATTAGCTATAAAATGATGGTAGAATTTTAAGAATTTGTGCCATAACCCCGAGAGCAGCATATCTGACCCTTAGAGCTACTGACATTGGGACAGAAACAACTTTTTTGTTGTTGTTGGTTTTTTTCTTTTCTTTCTTTTTTCGTCTTGCTAGGATTGAAGCCAGGGTCCTATGCAAGTCAGGCAAGCGCTGTACCACTGAGCCACACTCCCAACCCCAGAGACTTCTTTACTATGAGGCTGTCCCACGGTGCAGGTATTTAGCGGCGTGCCTGGCCTCTGGACACCTACCTCCGTCCCACAAATCCCATCAATGCAAAAATGCAAGAGAAAGCCATGGAAATTGAATGCCGATAAGTTTGACAACCACCAGGAAATGAACACATCCACTGGAAGAAATCAACATGCAAGATTTTACCCCAGGAGAAGTAGGAAACTAGAGTCCACCTGCACCGTTGCTATCAATAGAAGAAATTCTACCCAGAGTTAAAAATTTCCCCAATGTAAAAGCTAGAGGTCCCAGTGGCTTCTCCGGTCAATTCTACTAAAATTACCAAAAAATGAATACCACTAATCTTACAGGATCCCACATCTCCTGTCTCAGAAAAGAGAGGAGGGACTGACTTCCTTTTTCAGCAAAGATGCAGTAACAACATGAAACAAATGACAAATGCAGTCTATCTAAGGAAATTTTTAAAAAATGTCTTCTAGAACCTCACTGTCCAGTAAGATTCTCTGCCGTGCTGGAAATGCCTCTGTCTGTGGCTGGCCAGGACAGTGGTCACCAGCCAGACATGCCAGTGCCTCTGAGGAGCGCTATCATATTCTCACTTCATCCCAGTGAATTTAAATAGCCCCAACTAGCCAGCAGCTGCCATATCAGATAGGACAACTCCAGCGTGATAAACTGGAAAAATTACACTAATGATTAAATGACACTCAGTAGCAGAAGTGCATACTGATGTTGCCATTAAAATTGTTAAATACTTAACATGCTAAATTCTGGGTGATAAACAGCTCCTTCTCACCCAGGTATTCTCTGAAACCACCTCACTAATTAATTTTTGCTAAATCCAGAATGAGTTTTGGTTAAATTCAGTGTGATGAAATTAAGATCTTCTTTGAATTCAAACACTACAAGCTTACAAAAAGGTTTACCAGCACCAACTGTTTTGCTTTCATGGAGATGGATGAGATTAAACCTGGGCCAACTGTAATAGAACTGTAAGTGATATACATATAGGGTTCATACTGTTCTAATGGTTACTAGTTCATGTTTCTTCTTAGTCCCTCTTATCGAGAATGTAACATTGGAGTAGATCAATCATCAAAGTATTTTAAATCTATTGTGGTTACAGATACAAGAAACCCACTGACTTTAAAAGAAATTGCAGTTATTGACCAAGAAACCACTTTATCTTCATCTACATCAAACTTTGCACAAGGAATGATTCTGACATGAGTAATGTCTAATTTCTGTGAATTTTACCACTCAGTAGAAACCATCATAGCTCTGTGTAGCATATTCATCCTTCAGGAGGCAGGAAGTGAGCCGTACCTATAGGCCAGTGAGTCCATTGCAAAGCTGTACCACAGAACTAAAGTCCAGCACCTCATTGTTATGACTCCTTTGGATACAGGTTTATTGTAGATTTTGAAACTTGTTTTTACTTTCCTATTAATTGTGCAATTAATAGTCTGTTTCCTAATTTACCACTGTTCCTACCCTGCTTCCTGGAACAATACTGCTGTGGTAGGTATGCTCATCTTCAAACTTAATACAGCAATAAGAATGTGCTAGGATTTACACATTTGCTCACTTTTGCTCCAATATGGTCTTTTGATTTGAATTAACTTCAAACTTTTGAATTGAAGTGGGTAGGATAGTACCAGATTGCTTTGAAAGGAAATTGGATCAGTTATGGTCTGTCTTATAGGCTGTTCCTTAGAGCTGGCCTAAATTCACCCTCATCTGATAGTTCTACTTAAAAATAGTGTGCCTTGATCAGATCAATATCCTATATGGGAGTGTTCCCCAGATTGTAGCTGTGATTTTTTTTTCCAGATGACCAGATTGTTTTTCTGAAAGTGAGCACATTTTTTAGTCATGTTGATTAGTTGTTCTACATCACATTGCTATTGTTTCTAGGGTTAACATTAATGATTCTAGGGTTAACATTAAAACCATCTCTCTCAGAATAATTACAAATTTTGGGGTGGGTTTACGTCTTCTAAATCATGTCATCTAAAAAATTGAGTCAGATGCTAATGAGATACTTTAGGAACAACTGCTGTTTTTCTGACAACTGATTGTGAAACCTTAAAACCTGCATACCTTGTCTTTATAACGTGATGAGTATGAAAAATCTGGAAAGATATTTTATTTTTAATATAGGTAGATATGACTGCCATTTATTTCCTATTTAGATATATTGACATTCATATAAAAATATGCAGGTCATTAGCCTATTATAATTTCACTATTTACATTACTTTTAACTTGATGAGACATAAATAAAACTTTCATAGTACACAAGGTGCATATTTGATACACAGAACATAAAGATTTGTGAGGAGCTTTTTTGTGGGTTACATGTAGAACCCACGTATTTTAATATTCAATATTTTAAATGAACAATGCATGAAGGGAATGCAATACTTGGCCTATTTTTAAACTAGTGTAAACCCTAATCATACCATCCGTTTGCTTTTTAAAACAAATAACAGTTGTTTTAGCCCTTGCACTTCAAGAGATCTAGTCTTTAATTTTTCAGTTGTCTGTTAGGTCAGTTTTGTTTACTAGACTCATAAAACTATATGAGCCTGAAAGAATTATCAACCAAATTTAGTCTTTTCTTTCATCTGGATTGGGTTAATTTCACAAGTGCAAAAATAGTTCAGTCTACAGTAGTTCTAGGAAATGAAGAATTTGCCTTAATAAAACGTTCACTCAACTGAAACTCTGAGTAGTCAAAATTTCCAGACTGTAAACTTCTCAAGAGAAGGGCCTCATCTTCTCCATGTCATGTAAACTTTCCAAGGTGCTTGGCAGGACTCTGTACCCTGTGGAGTACTCAGTACCTTTTTGTTTGATGTTACTGATGTTTGATGTTGCTCCCTTAAAATCTGCTATTAAAATGTAGCAAAACGGATACATTGTTCTTTCTGTTCTCTCATACTATAAAACATGTATATCAAAGTGATAATTTTAAAAAAAACAAACCTTTTTTTTGGTTGTAGATGGACACAGTACCTTTATATTTATATGTGGTGCTGAGGATCAAACCCAGTGCCTCACATGCAACCCCAGCCCCTCAAAGTGATAATTTATATGAAGAAACATTTAGCATCCTTCACATAAGAATGCTTTTTTTAACCTCTATTTAATTATGTGGTGCTGAGGATTAAACCCAGGGCCTTGCCTGTGCTAGGCAAGTACTCTACCACTGAGCCACAACCCCAGCTTCCACCAAAGAATGGGGTTATATGAAAAAAAAAAAAAAGAGGATGCTTTGTATGAATGTCTTTCATCAGCATTAAACAAACTTAAATTGAACATTGTCATCAGCTTAGCTTTAATTCAGACCTGAATGACCAAACCTCCCCCCCCCAAAAAAAGGTGATTTTATCTTGAAGCAGTTAACACAAAGCAATCTGTATCTCACAAATTAGTTGTTTAAATTTACTTTCTAGTGTGGGAGGGGATGAGTTACTGGACAATAATTACAACTATAGCAATAATACTTTCAGGTTGAAACACTACTGCTTCACAAATGAAATGATTTTAGTAACTAAATTCAAACACAACTTGCTGGAGAGGACTTCTAAAACTTTTGAGATACAAAAGTATACTTGAATCAAGGAACAGTATTCTCTACACAACCTGTATATGGGCAGCTACCTTGGGCTTTGCTACAGAAGTGGTACAATCAATCAGATGGATGTAAGGAGAGGCAACTATGGGTGGGTTCAGAACTGCTCAGATAAACTACGTAGAACGCATTATAACTTACTAATAGAATAAATACAAAAAAGGCTTTAGAGGGAAAACTACTGTTGCTTTGAATAAAATAATAAATCTGCCTTTTCTTGAAAATCTATCTTCCTAGCTGACATCACCTTTATTTAAATGCTATTTTAAAATTAGAAGTTAAGTAACTGCAGCATTGCCTTGTGTCCTGTAGAGGTTGAAAGATACATTCAAAATGTGTTTGTGACTTAAATTTTATTTTACATGGTTAAAAATGGCATAAGCTATTATATGGTTTTCCTCTTACACACAGCTGCTGCTTCTGATATTAAATGGAGGTTATGTAGATAGAATTTGAGTCCTTTAGGAAGAATTCATTTTTATTCTGAGTTATCTTCAGTAGTTTAGAGATTTTGTTTCACAGAGATTTTGTTTCACACTGAAGCTTTTGCCCCTATTTTGAGAATACTTAGGGGACATAAAAAAACAATATGTTATGTTCTAGGTTTCAACAATCCTATTACTTTCTAGAATTTAAAAGAATGGAAGAATATGGTCTAGCAGTAAACAAAAGTATCAGGCTTTTATAATTTTATTTAAATCTTAAACCTCTTAAAATGTACTGTTAAAATTGCCGTAATTAAAATTACAGTTCTGGAGAGCTAGTTCTTAGAAACATTGTTTTAAAGACAGTAGTTACAGATCCAGGACTTGCTTTAATTGTTTTTTAAATAAAATATGTTTGAGTATCTATCAAAAAAAAAAAAAAGAATTTAATTCAGCCCGTAGTTGCTGAGTAAAGACATTATAAGCCTTAGAGTTTCATTCATTCTTAGAGGATTATACTTTTCTAATTTTTTTATCATATTCCTTGAAAATCAGTGGGAAGGTATGGGAAAGAGAAGAGTGTGTTGTGTACATTTTTAAAAAGAAATTTCCTTATTTTTTATAGACACAACATACCACCTTATATTTTACTGTTACAATGCAATAATGGCAAAAGCAGTAGCTCTTGCTACAAATGTAAACTCATTCTCAGAAAAGCATTCTCACATGGACAGTGGTTAGAAAAAAGTACATGAATGTGCTACAAAAATAGAGCCACAAGACTTCTCACAAGTAAAAGAAATCCTCTGTAGAAGTCCACAGTTGACCAAGGTCCAGCCTCCTTAACAGTGAGCAACAGGGAATATGCTGCCAAGTCACTATCTTCAGTTCTGAGAGTGCGTTTACATGCTTCCCCAATGGCACAAAATCTCATGACGATCCAATGAATCAACAGACACTTGGGAAATATTAATAAACAATTTTTATGAACTATTACAACAAAGAACTTCAGCAAGAAGGAAAATGATGTTTATGATCTTTGAGTAAACATTTTTAGCCCAACAGTCTCTGCGACCAGATATTGAAAGAGAAAAAAAAATCAAGCTTATAAAACACCATTTCTCTGTTATCAACTGGAATACACTAGTAATAGGATAATGGAAATACATGTTCTTAAAGCATTTCCACAGGAAATGTCCATAATTATGACATTCTAAATCATTTAGCAATTGTATATGCTACATTAACTAAAACAAAGGTATTCCTTATTGCACATTTTTAAATTGGAAGGATACTCTAGCTTAAGTGGGGGATATTTAGGGGGAAAATATTTTGGCTCAAAATGTATACTGCGCCAAGGCAGCTTCATTCTGAAAACATAAACCATTTAAAATAAACTTTTATATTTTGAAGCCAATAATCCTTTAACTCTAAGTGTCAGAGGTTAATTTTATGGGCCCTGTTTTTAAGCCCTGTGAACAGCCCTCACTACTCTTGAGAATTAGGTGGAGTTTCATCTTTAAAGCCTGAAGGCATTAAGTCTTTTGCAGCAGGTGGTGGCCCATAGTCTTGGGGACCATGAGTTGGAGGTGGTAATGGGGCACCAGGAATGAAGTACTCTCTTGGGCCAAATGAGCCTAAAGGTCTAAATGGTGCTGGTGCAGGTCCTGGAAAAAAATCACGAGGGTCAAAAGGCAAATCCCATTTTCCAGGTGTAACACCTGGTGCATATTCTCTGAAGCCTATTGGTGGACGCATACCAGGACCTGGAAAATAAAAAGGAAGTTATGTAAATACCAGAAATTTCTGAACTAGGGTGATTTCAAGTATGTTAATATAGTCTTTAATTTCTCCCAAGCCTAGAACATCAGCTGGTGAACATCCTGACTTGCCAGATGAGGCAAACTGAGATGGAACAAGTTTAGGTTATAGCCTTTGACCAACCAGCCATGAAGCAACATATTAAGGATTTAACATGGCTCTACCTAGCTCCAGGCTTGTCTTTTTTCTTTCCCTACTATATAATTGCAGAATTATTTCTATCTCACAAGAGCTCCATTTATATTTGGAAGTATTACCATGACAAGATGATAGATTATGAAATAAGAACTTTACTACATCAAAGAAATTTTGATAAAAGGAAATCTCACTATCTATTACTGTATCCATTAAAAATTCATGAAGTATTTCAGCATGGACTTTACACATGCCATCAGAATCAAGGTGCACGCATGCCCTCCTGGAAAAGGCCTTCCACAGCCACCTAATTAAACCAGGAACATTTATTAGGTCACTGTTAAATCCTCTTTAACACTTCCCTCTGACTTTTTTCAAGGTAAGGAGGGTTTGACTTTTCCTTTTCTATATTCTATAACCTATTGCTTATGCTTCCATTATGGGTGATTACAAACTTTATGTTATAGGATTTTCATATCTGTGACAAAATTTTAAGTTATGGCATGCGTCTCATCCACCTTTCCATCTATTGCAGTGCATATCAACAGATTTTCAACAAACATCTGCAGAAGTAATATTTCTGGCTTTTCTATATATAGCCCCTTATCCTTGTCTATGAGAGATAGCTATTGCCTATCTCAGTATAAGATTATGTAGTGTCCCATATGTCCCAGAAAACTGGAGGAAAAGTTAAAATGTACTCAGCTTTATCCTTTCATTGTTAAGACCTGAGATAGCAACCAACTGTTTTAGCAAGCAATAGAAGTGGAAGATGAATGTGATTTATAAGTCAATCACTACTTTTCAGATCATCATACCAAATGGTGGAGGAATTGGCCGAGGCCCAAAAGGCCCACCGAGCTGAAGTGGCGGTCCATACCAAATGGGAGGTGGTGGAGGCCGTCCCATCGGGGGTCCCATGAAGGGTACCCCTGAGAAAGGAGGGGGCCCTTTCATAGCCATATGAACCTGCAATTTAAGATTTGAAAGCAGTTAAAAGTTTTAAAATTCCTATGTATTAAGACAAAGTACCAATACCTATAAAAGCTAAAACCCAAAACCTGTCCAGAGAACACCATCAGTGCAACAAAACTCTACCCACCCCTCCTGTGTATTCCCACTGACAGCTTACAGAAGTTGGAAGGATGCCACAAGAGGGAGCAGTTTGTTACTGATTATATCTGCACAGGAAAGGGAAAGGCAAGAGGACTGGCAGGGGTTATTAACAGAGGTGATTTCTGACCAGTATGTCATGCTGTATTCACTACAATCTATTTCAAAGGGAGTCCCCCCATCCCCATCACTTCCCTTTCATCACAATAGCTCATTACTTCCATATTAAGAATGAACAGAATAAAATGAAAAATCCATTCTCTACTCATGTAATAATAGCTACTATTCTACTATATCTTCAGTAAGTCTTTCATATATTATTCAACCTCTGAGATCTTTAAGTAGACTGTCTTGTTTTAAATAAGAGGGAACAAAAGCAAATGGGATATCATAATTTGTTGAAGGCCACACTGCATATTAAAGAACTCAATCCCAGGTTTGCCTCCAAGCCATGCTTTTCCCACCTCTATTCCTCTCTAACAATGGGTCTTTGCTCTCTTTTAAATCTTCTACTACAAAGGGGTTTGGGGTCTTATCTAAGCTGCCCTTAGATTTCTCCAGAGATGTATATTCCAGGAATATATATACACTGGAACTTGAGAAGTATTTTCCATCACAGTGCTATATACACAAATTAGGAAGACAAGCCTTTAATATTTACTTTCATTTACTGTACACCATTTGAGATATTGATTTATCATTTCCTATGAGTAGTGGGTTTGAAACTAAACAATTAAAAATTTATTTTATTATAGAGCTGCAGAAGACCTACCAGATATAATAGCAACACAGTTACAAGAGAATACACTTATGTGAACAAATGAGACCATTTCTTGGGACTGGCTCAAGAAGTCATTTCAGATGATCATTGTTTCACAGAAAATCTGATACCAATCTAATTCAAATCACTCAAAATAGGGTTTGCACAAATGCAGGAATTCTTAAATAACATTCTTCCAAACAAAAATAAAAATGATGAATTATATAATTTATAATGAATTTACTTTGCCTTAGAACATTCAACACAAAACACCATATAAAGTTAGAGTGATAACTTTTCACATTCTGTAGTTCATTATAGTTGTACACACTTAAGCAACATTCCCAAGTTAAAGAGAAAAGTAAGCTCAATATTGCATGCAGTTTAAAGCAAACAAGATCAGTGTCATGCTCTGAATATCCTTCCCATAAATGCACAGAATAAAACCCAATTCAGTTCTCAACCTCTAAGTACTTACTCCAACTGGATGCTCAGTCAAAGAAGTAAGGGTGGAGACTGAGGGGGTCTCAGGTTCTTGGGGAACAGTTTGCTTTTTAAAAAACAAATGGGATAGTACAAATAGAACACAAAGAAGGATAAAGCAAAGAGCAAGTACTGTAGGAAAGCTACATGTTCCTGCATGACCACATGATTCACAGTAACTACAGAACTTACCTTGCCCTCATTCGTCACCTTAGCTGGAGAAGAACTTCTGGAGCTGCTGTTCATGTGAGCTGGACCACATCCTGAGTCTGTTAGAGATCAAAGAATGGATTCAGACTATTCTAACATGAAAAGAATAAAAATCCTCCATCCACAATTACAGATTCTTTGAAATTACTTGGTCCCTTTACCAGAGGCAACGGGTTTCCTAGATGCCTCAGAAGACCAGTACGAGGTAAAGGTCCATCCATTGACCTTGGGAAAGAAAGATCAGAGCCCTTGTATGTATTTTTCAGAAGAAATAAACCACTGGTGGACAGGTCAGGATTCAACAATAACTAGAAAGCAACATGAAAAATGGGTTGCCCAGGGGTTGGTGTCATAGCTCAGTTGTAGAGTGTTTGCCTAGCATGTGTGAGGCACTGGGTTTGATTCTCAGCACACATTTAAAAAATAAATAAAGATATCATGTCCATCTACAATTAAAAATATTTTTTAAATGGGTTGCCCAATACGTAAATCACAATTTATGAAGAGACTTAAGTAAAATAAAGAACTGCCTTGGGTTGATAGAACAGGAGATTAATAAGTACTGGTCCTAAACTTTAAGCTATAGACTTAAAGTATGTGTAGGCTGGCTTTTCTTTAGTCTGTATAACCTGACTTCCAATCTTACCAAGACTACAGTCCTATTTAGAATTTGAAATAAGATTCAGTATTTCATGTTGGAAATATGTATGCTACATAAAGTTTAAGGCTTTTATAATATTTGGGAAAGGAACACCATAGAGATTTAATTTAAAGATAAAGGTTTACACTTCGCAGTGTAAAATTTAAAAGAAAAAAACAATACAGGGACCTCCAGGAAAAAAAAAATGTTTTCTATTCTAGAACAGATTTTCCAGAAAACATTCACTAAGATAAAGTAAGAAATTATCTTCTATATATTGTACAGGCCCAAATTCAATGTTTTCATTAGAATATTCAAAAGGGGAAAAAAAAAAACCTTGAAGCAGTTTACTATAAAGCAACATGTGAATGCTCACCAAATCCATTTCTAGGCATATCTTTTTGATTAAGAGTAGCAGAAGGAGGTCTCCCAGCTGGCTCTGCTGTCAGTGGAGGGGAACATTCTCCACCATTCATGGGGGATGGACCAAAAGAGCCATTATGGATCAGTGGACCTAAAGAAAACAATGCCGTGTTACTACTTTAAGGCAGCCTTCTCCCTGACACCAACCCTCACCTCCTGCTTTAGCAAATCATTCAGATTATTTCATAACCATTACACACAGAAATAAAAAGTAATTTACATACATTCTGCACCAAGAAATAAAATAGCTCCTTTTACAAAGTGCCCCCTACCTCTCTGAGGAGGATTTTGTAAATCTGGTCTTCCCAGCATAGGTTTTACAATCCCGGGTTCATCTTGACGCACTGCGATCTTTTGGGTCATTTCCAATAGTCTTGAATATTGAGAAAGAATGGACTGAATTATGAAACAGCAATCTATTCCTTCATAGATAATATCTAGCATAACCTTAAAACACTATAAAACATATAGGAAGATACCAAAATCACATACTTCTGTCTCAAATTAGCAACTTCCCTTTTCTCTTCAGCTATAGCTCTTTCTGCAGAATGAGCTTTGAGCTATTAAAGAGAAAATATTCAAATTCAGTTGCAGTAGGCTATGCACAAAATAAAGAAAAGGGGGAAAAAATCTTACCCAATTATCATGAGCTTTCTTCTCATGCATAGCAATCTGAAAAAGACAATACATTAAAAAATATGTTTTTAGGGACTCATTATAATAGCCTATAATTGTCTGTATTAGATATCAAGAAATTCTGCAACTACAGGACAGTATTAATTACTACCTGGTTTGTAAACGAGTGCTTGGTTTTCTGTAATGCTTCTTCCATCTCTTCAATTCTCCGCCTAAGAATTACAACAATTGAATAACATTTGAAACATTTCTGACCATTTTCCCTTTATTCCATCAGCTATACTTTTAAAGACTTTATCATACATAAGAAAAACATTTCTATAGTTATATGAATCCAGTGTGATCAAAACTAATACTACAGGCCAGGTGCAATGCCACATGCCAGTAATCCCAATGATTGGGAAGCTGAGGCAGGAGGATCACAAGTTCGAGGTCAGTCTCAGCAATTAAGTGGGAACCTATGCAACTGAGACCCTGTCTCAAAGTAAAAAAAAAAAAAAAAAAGGTCTAAGGATGTAGCTTAGTAGTAAAGCACCAAAAACAAATAAATAAATAAATAAAATAAAATAAAGACCCAATACTAATAACTTCTTTATCATTTAATTGCTAGAGATTCTGAATGATAAATTATAATTTCCTTAACTGTTCATCAGTGTGTTCTCAAGTAATTCTGCTAGAAATATCTTCCTCCTTAAAACTTTTTTTCTTTTTTTCAAATTATATCCATAAAAGATTTCCAAGGTCTATCAAATGCCACACTTTTGTGGGTCTTGATACATCACACAGCAAACTGATTTCTTAAAGAATTACTACAACATGCAAAACCCCCAGAACTATTTGCATTGACCAAGTTCCCTATGGTCTTGCCCATTGGGTATAAGTAAATTTTTGTTAACATTTTTCATTTGTAAAGTTGAAATTTATTTTTTCTCCTGTGTGAATTGAATGTATTCATATACTCTCGTTATTTATACTTCCATGCTATTTTCTTCTATCTACATAATGTAAAAAAAGATTAAAAAAGAAAGCCACCACTAGTTTATTAGACATTGACACCCTCCTTTAGAAACTAAACTCACTTGTAATTTTTAACTTCCTGTACAGCGGAAACCACCTTTTCATCTGCAGCTGACAGCCGCTGCTCTTTTTCTAGTCTCTCATATTCTTCTTGGCTCACTTTCCTAAAATAAAGCCAGTTATCAAATCAAAAGTTTCTCTCTGTGAATATCACTTCCCACAATTCTATAAAATGCTTAGGCACATAAAATAAGAATTCAAACCTGCAATTTTGTAAATCAAACTCTGGCAAATCACTTACATTTTCTAATTTTTCCTCTTAATTCTCTATTTACCAGTAAATAAAATAAATGTGAAAACAACATGTGCCCCAAGGGCAAGTCTCCTGTGTGTAAGATAATAAAAACTCACTTTACTTCAATGTGGAAGATCAGGACTGATAAACCTAACATAATTAAACATATTAGGATAAAGCAAGGGATAATTCTTTTCTCGTTTCTGCCATGGGTAGGACACTAAGTATATCTTTGTCATGGAGGAACTCTTTTCTCAATCCAAGACTGGTACCATAATAAAGATATAGTCACAAAAAATCTTCTAGAATATGTCTTTTAGCTATGCAATTAGCCACAGAACATTTTTCACACTTTAGATATATATTTCAAAAGAATTGCAATTAAGCAAAAAGACAAATCTGAGTTTTGATAATGTCTGTCAACCAGAAAAAGAAGCCAAACTGACCCACCATCAGAGTATTATCTACTGACAAGTTTTAACTCTGATCATGAAACTCAAGATGTTCATCTACTGAGACAAAGGTAGCCACATTTAATGATTTTAAAAATACTATTTTCTGCTATCCTTGTACTACTTTAACCATAGTTCCAATTCAAAAGATAATTAACTTGAAACTTAATTTTCCATAAATCAGAAAAACTATAGTAAAAAAGGATTATTGATACCAAATAGAAAAAGGGGATTATATATTCTTATATAGCTTCTCATTTAATTCTTTAGCAAGTATTTTATGAGTGGCTATAATATACTAGTTACCTTGTAAGATGCTAAAGAATAAAAGAGCTCACTGTTTCAGGTATAAATGACGCCTAAAGGAATATAATAATTTTCCCCACTGGCTTAAGAAGGAATATGGAGAAAACTGAATCTTGAAGGACAGAGAGAATTTTGTTTCCAATTACCAAAGAGTTAGTCTGAGAGCACTAAGAACAATCAAAACATCTTTATAAGAATATAAAATTGTGTTTGAAAGGATACAAGCTAAAAAGGTAGTGAAGATATATGTATGTGGCCAAGATCCATTAGAAAAAGGAATCTCAGAATTACAAGTAAAGCTGGCACTTTAAGGTACTTTTCTCCTAGGTTTACCCACATATTGAAGATAACACAAAGATATAATGAGTCTGAACTAAGCCTTCATCAAATTCCTGGGCTTAGAGGAAAAAAGAAGTGTTTGGGGCTACAAATAAAGGGACCCTTAATAAAAGCCCTAGCCTTTGAGTTTAGATTAGAAAGTACTGCACACTTAAGTGATGAACAGGCAAAAAATCCAAAAGGAACAATACTGAAACATTGGAAAGACAAGTCATTTTTGAATTATCTTAATTGCTGACTAAGTTTGAAGTGACAATCTTACTCAAGTAACCTCAACACTTTTCTATAAGAAGATAACTTCATCTTAGTCCTCAAATTTCATGTATAATTATCACAACAATGTTAGCCAATCAAAACTGACCAGACACTCCATAAGACAAAATTCTGTGAGAAAAATCCCACAGAAAAGGAAACCACCTAATGGGGTTAACCGCACATGTTTTAAAATCACTGTGCTTTATATAGTCAAAAAAGTAAAGTCAAGATTATGAATTTCAGGTCTGGGAATATAGTTTAGTTGGTAGAGTGCTGCCTTGCATGCACAAGGCTCTGAGTTCAAACCCCAGCACCACAAAAGAGGAAAAAAAAGATTATGAATTTTGTCAAAGGATTAGAAACTATAAAACCAAGAAATAGTTGGGTGTGGTAACCTACATACAGTCGAAGATACTTGGAGGCAGAGGCAGAATGATGAGATTAAAGATAGCTTGGAAAGCAGTAAGACACTAGTCCCTTATGAGAAAGAGCAAGGAGTCTGGGGAGGTAGCTCAATAGTAGAGCACATGGCTCAAGGTCCTGGGTTTGAGCTGTAGTACTGAAATAGGACTGGGGTTGTGGCTCAGTGGTGAAGCACGTGCCCCACATGTGTGGGGCACTGGGATCAGTCCTCAACACCACATAAAATAAATAAAATATTGTGTCGGGCTGGGGATGTGGCTCAAGCAGTAAGGCGCTCGTCTGGCATGTGTGCAGCCCGGGTTCAATCCTCAGCACCACATACAAACAAAGATGTTGTGTCCGCCAAAAACTAAAAAATAAATATTAAAATTATCTTTCTCTCTCTCTTAAAAAAATCCTATAAAAAATAAAATAAAATATTATGTCCATCTACAACTAAAATAATATTTTAAACCCTGAACTTTTTAAAATCCTAAACTCAATGAATGATTTTAACAACAGATTTGGGAAGTAAAATAAATCCTACTGCTTTTAAGACAGGTCAGAAGAAAATATCCAGAAGAAGTAAATCCAGAATGTAGGAGGCAGGGGAAATCAAATTCTAATATGCATTATTATAATCAGAAGAGAGAATGAGGTAAAATCAACATTTAGAAAAAGACTCGAAAATTCAAGAAATGTTTAATGGTCCCAAGCAACATAACTGCAAGAGGAAAAAGTGGGTGGGGTGGGGAAAACTACACCTAGGCACTTCCCAATACAACTGTTAAAAAAAGAGAGAAATGACTACAGGAATTAGGGGAGGGAGATAAGACCAAACAACAATGATAATGGACTCCTTAAAGAAAAAAAATTAAAACAGATGGTAATTAATTGGATATTTTCAAATTGCTAAAACTAAGTAACAGTCAAAATTCAGTAGCCAAAAGAAAGATCCTTTAAAAATGGAAACTGGTTTTAACTCTAATCATGAAGTTCATGTCAACCTAATACAGATTATAAAGGTAGCAATATTTAGTGGATAAAATACTATTCTCTGTTTATCCTTGTACTACTTTGATACACTAATCAAATCTATCATTAAAGGACAATGTTCAAATAGAATGAAAATAATTTCAAATAAGAAACCAACAGTGTAGAATGCAGAACTACAGAAACTTTAAATATGTGTATAAATTGAATGAATATCTTGTGGAGTTCACAGTATATGAAGTACTAACATACGATGCCACAACAGTTATCTGATTCAGGAGCTACTTAAAGCCCATAAAAACAAGTAATAAACCTATTAATCTATGTCAGGTTTTTATTAAATCCAGAATATATACCAAGGCCTTTAAATTATGAGAAGATGAATAAAATTATAATTATAATTATATAATTATAATTCCATTATAATTTATGATTACATCAAGCTTATACAGGTGATGAGGAAAATAATTAAAAATATTTAAACTATTAAAAAGATACAAGGAAGAAAAAAAGAACAGGTCATCAAATAGAAAGCAAATTCTTCATAAACCACAGGCACATATTGACATGGACAGACTTATATTTTAGAAAGTCCACTCAAGCGGCTATAGAGAAAATTACTAAGAATTTGAAATAAATTATATAAAAATATAAATAATGGAGAATGAAGACAGATGACCTAGGTTAGAAACAGAAAAGATGACACAGGCATGAACTAACATAGTACCTGGGGATGAGAAAAAAAAGAGTACAAACCACAGATGATGACTGAATGAATTTTGGAGGAGTTGAGGAAAATAGTGCTACAATTTAACTGCATTACAAAGAAAATTAATTGCCATTTAGGTCATTCATATTACTAGTAGGGACAGAGAAAACAAGTGTTCTTTTGAAAAAAAAAAAGTGATAAAATGAGAAATGTTTCTTTGAAACAGGCCAGGCATTTAGAACTGGCCTGAACAAAAATTTGAGATTCTAAAAAGGTCGCTTGGAGATCACAGAATTTTAGAAAAGTTAATGGAAAGGTTTCAATATTTAATGCATTAATTAGGCAACAGAAGTCAAAATACCTAAAAATAGTTAGGTCTATAAGAAGGTCTGTCTTTGCTTTAACAAGATATATATATATCTTGTTAATAAATCAGGTGCAAACAAATAAAATCTGACACACAAAAAAACTATTTTTAGAGAATTCAAGTATTTTGTGGATTAAAAACTTCAAATGAACTTCCAAAAAATAACTAGCTCCACACTGAGAAGATTAATATATAAATATATACTACAAACAAGTACTTCTGTAATCGTAACTCCTAAAATCCTTGCCACAGTTCAATTTTTAGTGTGAACATCTGAGATACTCAAGTCCAAAACTTGTACCATCAATTAGTAAATATTATTCCTTTTTGAAGTTTTTATTCTACTAAAACATGTCATTCCAAAACACTCAGTATTTTTAAAGGTCCAGAGTTAGAGATACAAGTTCAAAATATTAGAATTACATAACTGATCACAATGAAAGGAAATTAAAATAAATAGTGGGATCACAGAAAGGGTCTAGATCTTTGAAAGGTATTTCCACATCAGTGACTGTTAATACCAGTTTACCACTTCTTGCCTTCATATGAATTTGACAATCGATTACGATGTCCTCACAGCCTTAGTTTATGGTTCCAACTACCTCAGGACTCTTAAGACTGATGATGGAAAGAAAAATGCAACTTATAGGAAACAAAACAAAGGAAAAAAGACAAATCTCTACTAGATAAAATTATCTGTTAGTTCACACAATCATAACAATAACAAACAATGGAAATCTTACTTTTTTAGTGCCATCTCATTTTGCTGGTAGAGTTCATTTAAAATCTCCACTTTCTGCCTAAGAGTTTTGCATTCCTCTTCCAGTCCAACTTTAGAAGACCGTAGTGAATTGCAGTCACTTTCTAATTTCTTTATTTGGTCTGTAAAGGATAAAACAGCTTATCTCTATATGTGTACAAGGACTTAAGAACTTGTTTGAGGGAGTAGTGCCAAGAAAAGTAAGAAGCATGAAAGCAAGAAGCCATTCTTTATCTTTTCAATAAATTTTTAAGTCTTTCCAACATGGCAATTTCTTCTCAAGAAGAACCCACCTTCTAGATTACATTTTGTGGACATCGAGGCTCTTAGCTTAAGTTGTAAAAGTTTTAGATCCTCTTCAACTACTGATATTGTAGTTTTTGTCTAAAAATTGCAGAAAAGAGAGGTATTCTTAAAAGTGAGGCACAGGAAGAATTCACAGGTACTATGGGACTCTTACAAAGAACTATACCTGAGAGACATCCATCATCTGCTTAATTTGATCTTTGATCTTCTCGTTCCGATCACCTAAAAAACAAAAGACTTTAGCTTTTTCTTTCCTTACTTTTAACTCTATATTCTCCTAACTTCCCTAAACTAAAGAATGATTGTGTTCAAACACTGGAAGAAAAAAATCAATTAAATAATTATACTGATTAGACTAATGACTTTTAAGAGAATTGCAAGCTTAGATTTAAAAAAAAAAAGAGAGAGGTGAATTTCAGACAGGGGTTGTGGCTCAGTGGTAGAGTGCTCACCTAGCATGTGTGAGGCACTGAGTTTGATCCTCAGCATAAAAATAAATAAAAGTACTGTGTCTGTCTTAAAAAAAAAAGTGAATTTCTAGTTTGCACAACTAAAATGTTATCTATGCTATTCTTGTAAGATAAAAGCTTTTCTACTCTCTCAGATCTATCTTCACCCGGGCAATAAGTGTCTTGTTTAGAAAGATTCAATCCTCTATTTTCTCCCTGAATCTACTACCAGGTGTGGTTTGAAATACTTGCTATGTAAGCAATATCCAACTTGGGAGAAAACATCTGGAAATATTTTCCTCATCAGTAAACACTGTTACACTCCCTCTCTAGCTTTCTGATAGTCTCTAGCCTCTGTTCTCACAGCCTTAGTTTATGGTTCCAACTACCTCCGGACTCTTAAGACTGACTGTGGACTTAAAACCACAGAGCCATAGAGATGATGAGTATCAAAATCAAGTATCATCTGCATAAGTTAAGAAATAAATTTCTCTTACTGTACAATGTTCAATACTTAGAGGTATATGACTATTGTAGCTGCAGTGTACTTACTAGTTTTCAATAGGATAGAAAAAGTCAGTGTTCTTCACATGCCTATTGCTACATTATACCCCAACAACCCACCTCTGCCAATGCAACAGACATATCTATAGATCCAGTGATATGTGTCTACAACCCTGAAGCTTAAGAAAAAATTAAGCCAGCTGAAAAGTGGCATCTGTATACTTAATTAAAGACAGGAAAGCAAAAAAGGATTCAACCTCACTGAGACTGATCTTACCTGCTAACTCTCCATTGGTTAATTCATCTGACTCATCTCGACTTTGATCCTCAGATTCAGATTCACATTGAAACAGATTCAACTGTTTGATGTGATTAGTCAAAGCCTAGAAAAGAAGCAAAAGGTTGGAAGACTCTCGATTTTAATTCAGAAGATTTCAGGAGAATTCATGAGATGAAACATGTATTTGGAGTATAAACTTACATTAATAGTATCATCTTTTTGACTAAGAGCTACTTGTAAATCTTTCTGGGTCTTCTCAAATGATTTCATTTGTTCACTGAGCTCAGCGTGTGATGTACTCCAGTCTTTTACTTCCTGCTGCAACTGAAAAGTCAAAACACATGAATTCCTATGGGTTAGGGAGGGGTTTCTGCACTGGATATATCAGGACTACAAGACTTAAACAAAGAAATAGAGAGCAATACTCCTCGGTGGCCTGCCTCAATCGAGGGGGTTGAGACCTTGGTTAAGGAAGAGGGCAGAGTGGCCCCAACTCTCACAGCTGCAGTAAGAACATGAGAGCTATCAGGAAGTTGACCCTGTTTATTGCATTCCCCAGAAAATTGCTGCCAATTCAAATAATTTATCTCCAGCAGGAATGGCTGGGCACATATGACTGTCTCCTAAATTTAGATTCCTTATCATGTAATCTTCCCTTGGCCGGTGAATCAGTAACTATTCAAAAGAGGATCATAAAATACTTAATTTTCTGGTTTAAAAAGTTTCTTTGAGGCTATGCAAGTTAATAACTGATTGACATTTGATAAGGAAAGCAATAATCCAAAAATCCAAAACAGATGGAGACCATATATATGCACTCAATTTGGGGAGCATTGTTTAAACTTTGCATATCTAGAAAAGGTACTACATGAAAATTCCTTACCTCAGAAACAGATCCAAGAAAGATACAAGATAATGATATTCACTTCTCTAGTTTACATTATGTATGACATAAAATTTTCTTTACCTGCTCTTTCTCCTTCTTAAGCATGGTATTTTCTTTCTGAAGCTGACAGCATTTCAACTTCACCTTCTCTTCACGAAGCTTAGCTTCAGTAAGGAGAATTTGAAGCTAATGAAAAACACTACAGTTAGTGAATTAATTCCAAAGAAGAAACAAAGTTATACTTTCCCAAACAAGACATCATATAGTTCTCATTTTTTGCACATTTTAGCACACCTCAAATTTTTGGTCCGCAACAAAACTAAGATGTAGTATTAATATCCGTTAGCAATAGTTGGCAGCTTTACCTCTGAAAGTTCAGAAGTATTTACTGAAATGACATCTTTAAGCTTCTCTATAGATTTCTTATTTTCCATTATCTGCCAGGTGAAAACAGAACACAAAATATGCATTAGGATTTCAGTAGAAATACTGATATATATATATGTGTGTGTGGGGGGGGGGGTGGGTGTGTACGTACACATACATATATATACTAAAAAAGATAAACACAACAAATTTTTTGTCAAGCCATCCCATTACATTTCAGGTAAATGCAGGGGATACAGCTTTGGACTAAGCAAAAAATCAAGAACTGAAAGAGATGAAGGAAAACGAAGTCATAAATATTTCATGGCATCCACAACCTTACTGTTTATGAGATAACCAGAAAAAAAGTTCAAAGTATAGAAAATCATAATGCAATAAGTAAATAAAATGTTTTAAAGCATAGAAAATTAACTAATTAATTACTGTTTCAAGTAAACCAGTTCAAATTAGTAATTTTTTTTCTAGTGATAGAGAAAAAAATTTCCCAAGATCATTTTTAAAATTTTCTTATCTGAAGTAAAAAATGATAAAATTTGAGGAAGAATAGACTAATCTCACATACAGAAGAATTCCAAAAAAATTATAAAGATACTTGCTCCTTAAGGAAGTGGACATAAATCTGCAATCTTTGTTTGCAATGCCTGGGATTGAATCCTGGGCCTCATGCATGCTAGGCAAGTGCTCTACCATGAGCTGCATCCTGAGCTTGTAACTCTTCATACTTTAACTGTGGGCTATGCATGGTAACTTCCAAAGAATACAATATGAAAAGGATTGGAAAGAATTTTTACAGTGTAGAAATCTGATAAATACTACCTCAGCTAGGTGATCAAGCTTACTTGGGGTAGGATATTTCAGAACACACTCTCTACCATCTTTTGCAACTTTTATGTAATTACAGAAACTTATAGAAATTGAAAATGAAATATGTAAGTAAAAATTTTTTAAGTTGTTGTATCAGTACTTAAAAGTTCCACAAAATGGGCAGAAGTGGGTTCAACTTCCTTGACTCCTAATCTTACTTTAGTTAACAGCTGGACTAAGTTCAACTTAACCAATTTTACAAAATATTTCAAAAGCCAAATTGCAGTAATACTTAGCAGCAAAACTCTTACCACGTCCTGATTCTTAGCTTTCTGTTCTCTCTCAGATTCTAACATAACATGAAGACTTTTAGCTCCCTCATCCAGAAGTTCTTTAGCTTTTTCAAGAAGCTTCATTTTATCCTGGAAAAAAAAGGTGTCAAGATTACTCACTCATTACATTTACTTTTGAGTTTAGAATGTAATTCCCCCCAAAGAAGGGATTTTTACCTTATAATTAGTTGCTTCATCAGAAAGAATCATATTTTGTTTCATGGTCTCTTGGACCTGTTTCTTTGATTCCTTCATCTATGTAAATAAAGCATTCAGAATTAAGATACACAAATTATAGTGCTACCATACAAGTTACTTCCAGACAAGTGACCCTTTCCAGAAGAAAGTAGTACTTAATACATATGACTGTTTAGAATTTGGATGATTTGTAGGAAATAATGAAACAAAAATTTTAAAATATGATTTTAAATTAAAACAGGTAGGAATGATTCAAGCTAGAACCAAGGGAGAAAGAAACAAAAAAATAATTATACCTTCTGTTCATAATTTGACAATTTCTGCATTAGTTCTTCATTTTCTTTCATGAAATTGTTCACCTTTTTGGAAATTTGCTGTTCATTGACTAGAAGGGGGAAATACACAAGATTATTACAATCACTAAATGAAATTCAATTACTCAATCTACTAAAAGCAAAGACATGTTATATGGTACTATGAGGAAATACTTCTTAGCATAACTATTATGCTTTTAAAAAGCAATCTATGCTTATTAGCAATAAGAGTATAAAAATTATTAGAATTTAAGAAAAATATAAGAACAATGATATTTTGCTGGGTGCAGTGGTGCACACCTGTAATCCCAGTGGCTCAGGAGGCTGAGCTAGAAGGATTCCAAGTTCAAAGCCAGCCTCAGCAAGAGCGAGACACTAAGCAACTAAGTGAGACTTGGTCTCTAAATATAGGGGGTTGGCGATGTGGCTCAGTAGAGTGCCCCAGAGTTCAATCCCAGGTACCCCTCCCATCCAAAATGATATTTCAATTTAAGCTTATTTCACAGATGGGAAATACAGTAAAGTGTTGTAGCTTGATATTCCCCCCTTCTCAAAACACTTTCTTTTCCGAAAATGGAATCATTTAATTCTTTGCAAAGAAAAACAGAAATGAAAACATACTGATTCACATTACCATTCTTCAAATTATCTACTCAATTACTTAATGCATGATTAAATCATTAACATAGAAATACTCTTCAAATGTAATACATCTGCATTACATCAATATTCAAAGTTAATCTGCCCCAAATTAAAACTTATCATCATCTCCCTATCCACAATTTGTTCCTCCTCTTTATCTCCTATCTCAGAGTTGGAACCATCATCATCTACTCTATTATCCATGCTAGCAACCTAGGAATAGTAAAATTTTCAGGAGGTAAAAAAGATAATAGACATTTAAAGTCACTGTATCTACTTCTAACATACATAAAACACACATCAAACACCAATACAAAGGGGTTATTACAAGTTTAAGAAACCTAAAAATTTACCTTGATATACTCTATCTTTTACCTAGAAGAGAGAAAAAAGATTAAATTTGATGTCAAACATCTGCTCAATAGAAACAGCATTCCTAAAACAACAGTCAGAATCATAACCAAGTGAGAATTTAATAACATTCTGGTTCAGGATAATAATTTATAGGATTAAAAATAAGTAAAGGTTAGCAAGCCTTTTAAATTTAATTGGTAGTGATATTTCATAAATAGCCTCTGACATAAAAACACTAAGATATGTACCTTATTTCACAGCAAAGATGTGTGTATGTGTGTGTATACTCAAAATCATTTACTTGACAATTCTAAATAACCAGGATAAAGTCTAGAAACAATGACTATTCAAAAGAAATCTGAGGAAACAATATTAAATGCATAATCTTTGTACTAAGATATGCCACTTTCACTCACCAGAAAACATCTTAGAACTCCAATTTAAATTTGGCTATTGGCTGAATTTAGAAACTAAGAGGCTACATCATCTTATTTCTGCAAACCACTAAATATATAGCAAGAAATCTGAAAGGAAAGACTGCTTGAAGAAAATGCACAAGCAATAAGAGAAATGACAATTAACATATTCTGGAAAGGACAAAAACAATCGTTTCCAAAAAACAGCAATAAACTACCTGATAATAAAACCTAAGCAGAAAATTTTTTAAAACATCACTAAATTTCTTTGTAACTTAGCATATTACTTGTCCTTTCAAATGTTATAAATGGTGATGGGATATTCAGATGTGTCCACGGATCATCCAGGGGATCTTCGTAACAGGAAATTGCATTCAGAAAACTCCAACACATAAAAAAATGAACATTTCTTTAATGTCATAGCCTTGCTAACCTTTTACTCAAAATGAACAGAGGAAAATGGGAAGTAGCATAAAAGCAGTCATCTAACGTAGGGAGACTAAAGTTTTAAAGTCAAATGCTGAAACTGAGGAGCAACAAGCTAGGAACCACATCCCACATAACCTAGTGAAAAGAGAAACAGGTACGAGCATTCTTGAAATGAAAGAAACAAGAGAGAGAAATATAAAATGTTTTCATGTTTTTCTCTTCTCTTTATCCTTCTATTTCTTTTTTACTTTTAGCTGAGAAAAAGTTCAATGAGATTAGAAAATTCCTCACAGGAATCCAGGCAAACAATTCTTCTATTTAAGAAGGGAATACTTTCTAAGAGATTTTACACTCAATTGTACAAGGAGAGGAAACTTATCTTAACAATGATATGTCTGAAATAATTAAGAAATCAGAAAAAGAACACTCAGATTTGAAAAGATTTGTATCCAATGTTTTTGGCCTCTTTAACTGTTAGGCTTTTCATATGCAAAGTCCATTTACCTAAAATAATTTTCTTCCAATTATGTTAAATAACTATGAAACAGAATGACCTACAGTACAAACATAAGTATGTATAAGTATATATATATATATATATATATATACACACACACACACACACACACATATATACACACACACACACACACTTATACATATATGTACACACATACACAGAGATAGACTAATTCTGCTCAGGAAAAAAAAAACCTTAATGAACAAAACATTTAATGGATTTTTGGACAACACATAATCTATACTTCCAAATAAAAAGGTATTTTCTGTACATATGATCAAATCATAAAATCTGGGAAAAATTTATATAAAAGACTGGAAAAATTATATCATCTCCTTTTTCTCATTTTACTGTATTTCTTTGCAGCATTTCCCCCTGTTTGTATGTTTATATTAACATACAGTTCATCAACATTTAAATCTTAGTTTCTGCTTTTTTTTCCCACTTCACATTTAATTGTGAGCATTTTCTGTACCTCAAAGCTTTGAAATAAATAAATCTGCCTACTATTCCACTAATCGAACATACAATAACCCCTAAATGAATTATGTTGTGCTAAGTCTTCAATCTAATACACTGTTCCATTGAAAAACATTACCAAAATCTTCAAAGCATAGTTATTTCTTTAAGATAGATTACTAGACATATATGCTACATAAAAGGATATTTATCTAACCTATCCCATCTTTTATCCCACTTTTAAGACTTCTGATACATATGAAACTACTGGTCAGGATGGCTGTAAGAATTACCAGTTCTACCAACTGCACCCACACTAAATTATTTTATAATGTTAGTTTGACTTAAACCACTATTTTGTGTTTTAGCAATTGAAAAAGAAAAAGGGGGGGGGCAGTGACTATATAAAATAATCCTTGTGCTTATGTGCTAAGGTATAAGTAAGTTAATTTACTCACAAGAGCAGTTCTCCAAGAGAAAATGACAAAGGATACAATCCCAAAGAAAACAGCGAATACTACAGGCTTCCATGGTAGTCCATAAAAATCAGGCCCAGGTTGAGTATCATCAGGCAATGTAGTAAACAGCTTAAACAGACAAATTAGAAAAAATGGGAAACCTTAAATTTATAACAAAACAGTCACAAAGAATCATGGCAATTCTAAACCAACTTCCTCATCAGAAATCCACCTCCTCAATATTTTCCAATAGCTTCTTCAAGAGAGAGGATACTGGCAGTCTCATATTTTTTGTTCGCTTCCAGTGTTTTCAAGTATAATGAATCTAAATACTTTTTAAAAATATTTATTTATGTATCTTTAGTTTTAGGGTGGACACATTGTTTTGTTTTTATATGATGCTGAGGATCGAACCCAGTGCCTCATGTATGCTAGGCAAGCGCTCTACTGAACCACAACCCCAGCCCGAATCTAAATACTTTAAATTGAGCATACATTTCCAGTTTGTAACTGGCCCTATATCATCACATTGTCTAACACCTGGCTAGAATCCCTCTGGATCATTCTTTTCTCTTAGATAACCTGGTTTTTATAATTTAAAATATTCATTTAAGGGGCTGGGATGTGGCTCAAGCGGTAGCGCACTCGCCTAGCATGCGTGCGGCCCGGGTTCGATCCTCAGCAGCACCACATACCAACAAAGATGTTGTGTCCGCCGAGAATTAAGAAAAAATAAATAAATGTTAAAATTCTCTCTCTCTCTCTGTCCCCCTCTCTCACTCTCTCTCTCTTTAAAAAAAAATATAAAATATTCATTTAAGACAAAACTTAAATATATGAAAGAACTAATTAATTTTATGGCAACAAATAAAAACAATGACGATATATGTATAAGATTTTTAATCTTACTTCCATTCCACTCTTATATACAGATACGTGACATGTAATTTCAGACAACTCTTGAAAACTGGCTTAGATAAACTTCTCTGAATTTAACATCCTTCTATAAAATTCAGAGCCTAATTTTAAATGGTTGCTCAAAGGCAGTGCAGTAAACACCTGCCAACTCTTCCCTGTTTTCACCGCCCTCTACATGTAATATGAGATAACTGTCACTTGGGCCCAATTCCCCAGCAGTCTCCTTAGGGAAAAGACCCGTAGTAACATTAGCTGTTTGGATTGTTGGCTGCATTTCAGAACATACCATGAGGTTGTCACCTCTATTCCGTCAAAAAAAAAAGTGCAAGTGGGGAAAGCTCAAGTACACTCTCACCGGCCTCGCTTAACCATACAGTCACGTCCTGCCTGCCTTGGGCCTGACACACTCCATTTCTCCGTCGCCACGACAGTCAGTGCACCCACTCCGCCAGAACTCAGCCACCCGACAGGGGTCCCAGGAGCTCTGGGTCCCCCAGGGAAACAGTGACAGAAGGCACAGTGGCAGGTACTGAGTCCATGGTGTAGGGACGGCTGAGTGGAAGCGACGCTTCCCTGCAGAACAGCACAGGACTCTCTCTTTCACCATTTCCTACTTCAGTAGGACCCAGCGCAGGGGGCGGGTACTGGGAGTGAACTTTGCCTTCCTCCACCACAGGCGCTTTCTGCCCAAGGCATGTAAAACCAGTCATCAGAGGAAGCCCCTGGGTGGACTGCAGTGAGCAGACAGAGGATGCTGAGGGGCGTGGCGGGGAGCGGGAAGAACCAACTGCGGAGCCCGGCGGGGGACAGCGCCAGTAGAGCCAAGCGGAAGAGTCCAAATGAAAGGACTCCAGAAGGAAAGAGGCTCACCTGTCCCCGGAACTGGGAGAGGACCGGCGATTTAGAAGGCCCTGGAGGAAGCCAGGGAAACTAGCAGAAGGGGATTATAGGCAGAGACTAGGAAAAAGGAGAAAGTCAGGCCTCCCAGCCCCTCCCAGAGCAAAACCCTTTTGTCAACGTGTTGAGACACCAGGTACCTACCTGCCCCCAAAAGTGCAGACAGAAGGGGAGAAGCTTCTCCTGCTCCCTTCTAAAGGACTACTGCTCGGACTGGGCTTTCCTTCTCTGCTCACTCTAGTCCTGTTACTTTCTCCAATTGTGGATGACACTCTTTTTAAAAAAGCCTAACCCTAAGGAATCAGGTCATTATCACCCCACGCCGGTGGCTTCATTTCTGGATGCCACATTTTAGGGTTGCATGACTTGTGGAAAAGAACAGAATCATGAATAGCCCGAAAAGCACGTGCTAAAAATTGAAGAAACTGGGGACATTTAATTTGGGGAGGAAATGAACATCTGTGGATCTTTAAAAATCTGTCGTCAAGTTGAATATAGTCAATTCAAAAGAACAAGAATAAGCAGGAAAGCACTGAAAAAGAAGAGCAATGAAGGGTACAGGGAGGGAAGACTATATAATTAATTCATGTACCCTCGTCCAAGCCCAGGAATACATAGAGATTGTGGCACAGAATAGAGAATCCAGAAACAGAACCAACTGGACATTTGGGGTACAATAAAAGTTAGTTTGGGGAAAATAGACTTTCTAATAAGTAGCGTTACCACATGGAAAATTATAAAATTGGATTTTTCTCTACTTATTCAAAAGATAAACTACAAATGGATAAGAAACATGAATGTAAAAATAGAAAATAAACAAGTACTAGAAAATATTAAGTGAAATTTTCTATGTATTATGAGTGGGCAAAACCTGCCTCATTGAAAAAATCTTTCCTGGCTGTATCTAAACCTGCTACACACACACACACACACGCAGTTTGACAATGACAAACTGAAAAAAAATATTTGCAACATATTATTGTCCAAAGAATCATGTTCCTGAAATATAAAGAACATTATAAATAAAATGGCCAGCAAACCTATACAAAAATGGGCTGAAGAAATAAACAGATCTCAGGAAAAGAAATGCAAATAGCTATAACATATGGAAACATGCTCTGCTTAGCTCATAATGAACAAAATACAAATTAAACCACACCAAGATACCATTTCTCACTTGCATTGGCAAGATCCAAACGTTTGACAACATACTCAGTAGGTGAGAGAATGTGGGGGAATATAAATTCTCAGACACTGCTAATAAGTATACAAAATGATACAACCCTTATGAATGAGATTTGGCAACATCTCCCAAAACTGCTTATATATTTACCTATTAACTCAACAATCCCACTTTTTTTTTTTAACTTTTTCAGTGCTGGGGAGGGTATCTTGGGCAAGTGCTCTACTGCTGAGCTATAGTCCACCAGCCCTAATTTCTAAAGATACTGGGAATACAACAACAAATGTTTAAAACTTGTATTTACAAAACTATGTTATTCAAGCATTAATTATAACAATACAAGATGGTCACAAAAGGCTGAAACAACCGTCATCAATGAAAGTTTTTGAATAAACCAAAGAAGAAAGAAAATAATTTTAAATACTGCTAAGAGCTGGTTTCCGGAATACATTTTTTAAAAATGAAGTAGAGAAAAATATTTATAGAATACTATTTGTATCTTAGAAAGTGAAAAAAGATGAATATATTATTTCTTATAGCTTTGAGGTAAAACTGACATGCAATAAATTACATGTATTTAAAGTGTGCAATTTGATGAATTTTAACATGAAATTATGAAATCACCATTATAATCAAGATAATATACACATCCTTTACTTCCAAAAATATTCTCATTCTCTAGATAATTTTGCCCTTTGTCACCCTTCTTTCTTGCCCCCCACTTTCCCATTCCTCCAGCAAAATGTCTTATCTTAATAGATTGCTTTGTATTCCTCAAGTTTTATGTGTATGGGATAATATATTGTATTTTCTATGGCTTCTCTTATTCAGCATAATTTGAGATTCATCTACATCAGTTTATCTATCATCTATTTTTATTGCTGAGTAGCATTTCATTACATGTACATACCACAATTTGTCTATCATCTATTGATAGACATTTGGATTTTTTTCCAGTTTGGGGCTTTTACAAATAAAATAGCCAAGAACACTGATATAAAATTCCTCCTATTGCTATATAACTTATCTTTTCTTTGGAAAAGAATGGTTGGATATGACTGGTGTATGTTTACCTTTTTAAGAAGGTGATTCTACCACTTTATATCCCCACCAGATGTGTACCCATCCAGTTCCTCCATCTCTTCTCCAACCACTCAGCACAATTGTCTTTAATATTAGATATTTAATAAGTGTGTAGTGGTAACTCTTATGCTTCAAAATTGCATTTCCCTGATAATTATGTCAATCATTTTTAATGTATTTACTATCTGTTTATCTTCTTTGATGAAGTGTTATTTTACAGGACTATATTTTTTTCTAATGCGTTCTAAGAGTTCTTCATATATCCTTGATGCAAGTCTTGATAAATGCTTTACAGTAATTTCCTCCCAGCTTGTGTTTTGTCTATTTCATTGACTTCAAAGTGTATTTTGAATTACAGAGGTTTTAGTTTGATGAATCCCACATTGTCAAATCCTTTTTAATGCTTTTGTTGTCAAATTTAAGAAATCTTTGCCAAACCTAAGTTCAACAAAAATTTTTCTCTTATTTTTTTTCCTAGAGGTTTTGTAGTTTTGAATTTAATATTTAAGTCTGTGAGTTAATTCAGGTGTCTAATGCAAGGCATGGATCAGTATTTTGCATATAAATATGCAGTAATTTCAGTACCATTTGCTGAAAAAACTTTCCATTCTCTACTTGTCTTTCCATCTTTGTCAATGACTGTTGCCATATATATTGTGTATCTATCTCTGAATTCTTGGCTCTGTTTCAATATGTTTTGTCTGCAATCCTGATTACTGTAGCTTTAGAATATTTTTTTTCCTCTTCGTATGGTACTAGGGATTGAACACAGGACCTAGCATATGCTAGGCAAGTCCTCTACCACTGAGCTACATCCCCAGCCCTAGATTAAGTCTTGAAGCCACGTTGCAATCAGCTTGTCATTTTCTACAAAACTCTGCAGGGATTTTGATTGGAATAATGTTGACTCTGGTGATTAAACTGGGATGAATGGACACCTTAGTCTTCTGACTCATAAATTAGGTATATCTCTCCATTTAGGTTCTCTTTAAATTCTATCAGCAATATTTTATAGTTTTTAATATATACATTTTAGTTTTTGCCACGTTTATGTTTAAATACTTCATATTTTTATTCTATTATACATGGAAATCTTTAAAATTTCAATTTCTAATTATTCATTGTTAATATATAGAAAATATAATTGCTTTTAGATGTAAATTTTATCTGTCAACCTTACAATAGCATTTTTCTAGATCATACCAGATTGTATCTATATATATTCATGTTATCTGAAAAGAAAGAGAATTTTATTTCTTCCTTTCCAATCTGAGTGCATTTTATTTCTTTTTCTTGCCTTAGTATACTAGCTATTTCCTTACTGCACCCCAGTACAATGCTGAATAGATGTAATGAGAGTAGACATCTCTGGTTTCTGATCTTGGGGAAAAGTATTCAATTATCAACCATTAAGTATGAGGTTAGTTGCATTTTTTCAGAGGATGTTTTAAGCTCCCTTCTATTCCTAGTTTGTTGTTTGTTTTTCTACATCAATAATCAATGCCGAGGGGCTGGGGTTGATACTCAGTGGTAGAGCACTTGCCTAGCATGTGTGAGGCAATGGGTTCAAATCTCAGCACCGCATATAAATAAGTGAATAAAATAAAAGTTAATCAACATCTAAAAAAATTTTTTAAATAATAATCAGGGCTGATTTTTTTTACATGTCGATGCGATTTATTGTCACCTACTTGTACATGCACACAAAATAACAATATAATTTGGCCAATATTACTCCCCAACATTTCCCCCCTCCGCTATATTTTTTAAATGCTTGTTTTGTATCTCTCGAGCTAAACACAAAGATTGTGCTTTTAGGTACACCAATGTGGTAAATTTCATTGATTTTCAAATGTTAAATAAATTTTGGATTCTTGACATAAATCCCCATCATCCATCTAGTTTTTGTCTATGATGTATTTTCCTTTTACATATTGTTGTATTTGACTTAAATTTTTGTTTAGAATTTCTGTACAGATTCATTGGAGATCCCATGAGAGGTATGTGGTTTTCTTTTCTTATTATATCTTTGTCTTGGTTTGGTGTAGTGATAACACTGGATTCATAGGAGAAATATTTCCTTGATTTAATATTCTACAAGGGTTTAGTATTACTACTACTATTAGGAATTAGTATCATTTCTTCCTTACAGGTTTAATTGGATCACCAATAAGCTATCTGGGTCTTATATTTTTTTCTTTGTAGAAAGGTTTTTACCTATACCTTCAATTTCTTTAATAGTCAACAAGGTTTACGAAATTGTCTGTTTTTCTTGAGTGAACTTTTGCAATTTGTGGCTTAAATAGAATTTCTTCATTTCATCTAAATTGTCAAGTTAATTAACATAAACTGTTCATAATATCCCCATTATCAGTCTAGTATCTGTGAAATCTGTAGTGATATCCCTTCTCTGATTGCGAATATTGGTAACCCGTGTCTCCTCTTTTATTTCCCTCACTAGATGTTGATCAATTTTATTCATCTTAAAGAACTAGCTTTGGGTTTCATTGATTTTCTCTTATTTTCCTTTTTTAAAAATTTTACTGACTTATGGTCTTTATTATATCTTTTTTTCTTGCTTACTTGGAGATTAACTTATTTTTCCTTTTCTAGTTTCTCATAGTAGGAACTAAGTCAATGACTGGAGACTTATTTTTTAATAAAGCTATCTTGGGCCTGGTAGTGCTATAAATTTTCCAATAACACTTTAGAGACATTGCACAAATGGATATGTTGTTTTCAGTTTTATTCAACTCAAAATATGAATTTCTTCTGATTTATTTGACTCAAAAATTATTTAGCAGTGGGGGCTAAGGTTGTAGCTCAGTGGTAAAGTGCTTGCCTCACATGTGTGAGGCACTGGGTTCGATCCCCAACACCACATAAAAATAAATGTACTGTGTTGTTCATTTATACCAAATATATATATATATGATAGATAGATACAGATATACATATATATATATAGATAGATAGCAGATAGCAGCCTGGCACTTAAGTTTTCAAATATTTGAGAATTTTCCAGATTTTTCCATTATTGATTTCTCATTTTATTGTGTTCAGAGATTAAGCTTTGCCTGACTTTGAATACTTTTATATTTACTGATAATTTTTTTAAGATCCAGAATATAGTTTATCTTGGTAAATGTTCCATGTGCACTAAGCTCCTTGGGGGTTTTCTATGAATGTCAATTAATTTCAAATGGATGGATTGATTATGTCATTCACACTTTCTACAACCTTACTTTTATTTTTCGTTTTCTGCCAATTGCTGAGGAGAGGATATTGAAATCTCTAAATGTAAGCTATAGGATTCATCATTTTCCTCATAATTCTATCAATTTTGATACTTCATGTATTTTGAAGGTCTAATATTAAAAGTACAAGCATTTAGGTTTATTATATAATCTTGATTGATTCGTTTATCATTAGGAAATAACTTTCTTTAGTCCTGATGATATATTTTGCCCCACAACCTCTTTTGGTTTAATGTAGCTACTCCAGATTTCCTTTGACTAGTGTTTAACATGAGATACCTTTTTCAATCATTTTAATTTTGACTTCTTTGTGTCTTTCTATTTACAGTGTTATTCCCTTAGACATCTATTTGGGTCTTGCTTCTTTAGGCAATATGACAATCTCTGTTTTTAACTGATGTATTTAGATACTTTCCACTTAATAGGATTACTGCCGTGCATAGGTGTAAGCTTAATATAATCTTCTATTTGTTCCTTCTGTTCTTTTTTCTTTTTCTTTTCTTTCTGTCTTCTTTTGCAGAAATACCACTATCGGTATTTTTAGTGATTCCTCTATTGGCTTATTAAGCTATAACTCTGTTTTCTAATCTTAGTGCTTCAGGGTTTAGAATATACATCTTTAATTTGTCACAATCTACCTTCAGATGATACTATATTACTTCACATATTCAATAAGAACATTACAATAGTTACTACCCTTCTGAGATTTATACTGTTGTCATGTATTTTACTTTACATGTTTTCTAAGTCCCATACTACACTGATATTTGTCTTTAAACAGTCAATGACTTTTTAAAATGTTCAAATAAGAAAAATTATTTTAAATATTTATGCACACAGTCACCATTTTCAGTGTTTTTTACTCCTTTATTCCATTATTTCCATCTGCTGTCTTGGTGCAAGTGTAGGTGAATTCTTTCAGCTTGTATGTCAGTACAAGTCTTCATTTTAGAAAGATATTTCACTGGGCATGATATTATCGGCCAACATTATTACTCTTCAAATATATTAAAGGTATCACTCCACTATATTCTCTTATGCCTAATTTCTGACAAGAAATCTGATGTCATCCTTAGTTCTTCTCTACATAAATGTCTTCTCTAACTGCTAAGATTGCTCTTTATCACTGGTTTTGAGCAATTTATTTATGATATAATATACCTTGATATAGCTTTATTCATGCTTTTTGTACTCTAGTCCCATTTAATATCTTGGATCTGCAGATGTACAGTTTTCACAAATTTTTGGCCATCATTTCTTAAAATATTTTTCTGAATACCTCTCATAGCTCAACTTGAAACTGTCCCACAGCTCACTGATGCTCTGGTTCACTTTTCTTTAAGAGAAGAAATTTTCCCTGTTTCATTTGGGGTACTTCTCCTGCTATGTCCTCAAGTTCACTAACAATTTCATCACAATGCTTATTCTGGCATTAATCCCATCCACTGTGTTTATCATATATTTTCAACTCTAGAAGTCTGATTTTCTTAAAATATATCTTCTATATCTCTTTTTACCTTTTTAACACACGAAATATAGTAGTAATGACTTTTTTAAAAATGCCATTACCTCATTCTAACATCTCCGATAGTTCTCAGTTGGCTTTGATTGGATGATTCTTCTCCTCATCATTGTGGTTTGTATTTTTCTTGCTTCTTTGCATGCCTGGTAAGCTTTGATTCGATGCCATACATTACGAATTACTATTCTTAATATTTCATATACAATTAAATTACTGGAAACAATTTGATTCTCTTGGGTCTGAATATTTGTTAGGTATGACATAAATTGTAATAGTCAGTCCGAGGTAACATCCTTCTGATTATTCTACCCAACTTCCTTAGATAGTTTTTTCCAGGTGCTATTCTGGTCCCTGTGTTAAGACCTGTTCCTTCTAATCACTTAAGATGGTTTCTCTGACTTGCTAAGCAGTTTCATCACACTTATGTGCAGATCAATACCCTGCTGAACACTCAGAGAGCCTTTCACAGATTTCCAGAATTGTCTCTCAATGTAGCAACCTTCTTTTGGTACTCCACCCTGTGAATTCTAGTCACTTTGGTTTTCCTGGAATCTCAGCACCATCTCTCAATTCATGGTATCCTCTGGTTCTGCCTGACTTCCCCTTCTTTGTCATGGCTTGGGAATCTCTTAACATAGTAAAAGCTGGGGCAACTAAAGAGCTCATAGCATTTGTTCTTTATGTTTCCAGAATCATTCTTTGTTGCTTGATCTTCAATGTTACTGGATCTTAAAATTTTATATGTTTGTGGGGTTTTTTTCATATTTATTTTAGTTGTTTCAGTTGGGAAGGTGAAGCCAGTACCTATATAAAGCTATCATAGCTAGATGTAAAAATCATTTGCTTTTCTTTTTCTTTTTATGGTGCTGGGGATTGAACACATGGCCTCATGTGTGGTAGGCAAGTGCTCTACCACTGAGCTGCATATCCCTTTTCTCATTTGCTTATTTTTTTAATAGCAGAATGCATAATGAAATAAATTTTAAAAGTTAACTATAAAAGAGAGTAATATCAGGGTACACAGAACTGGGACAAAAGCTAGAGTTCTTTCAAAATCAGGCAGGAGAATCACAAGTTCAAAGCTAGCCTCAGCAACTTAGCAAGTCCCTACGCAACTTAGTGAGAACTATCTCTAAATAAAAAATAAAGAGCCTAGGTATGTGGCTCAGTGGATAGGAGCCCTGGGTTCAATCACCAGTACCAGAAAACAGAAACAACTTATTTTCACAAATTAACTTTGGCTCTTCTAAATATTTAAATAATTGTAAAATAAATAAAAAAAATCTTTAAAAATTAACACCTAAATATTGAAAGCAAAAATGAAACAACCTGTGATATCATGTTGGTGACAAACCACAGAAATGAATTATTTCAAACATACCTTAGTGGGATATAGCTTAAAGACAAGAGAATTTCATTTCATTTCAGGAATACATTCCTGAAAGTATTTTAAACAACATAAATATAGTCGTGTGTTGCTTAATAATGGGAATAAATTCTGAGAAACACATCTTAGGCAATTTCAGTGTGTAAACATCATTGAGTATACTTATACAAACCTAGAAAATATAGCCATTTCCACACATAGGTATTCATATATGGTATATCATCGCTTTGGGGATAAAAACCTATAAGATATTATTATACTGAATTCTGTAGACAATTTTAACATTGTAAATGTTTATATATCTAAACATATCAAAACACAAAAAAGATTAAAAATACTAGGTGTCAAGAATTTTTTAGCTCCATTATTATGCACTAATGACCAAAATGTCATTAAGTGGCACAAGACTGTAAACAATTATATTTATGTCATTGAAAACTGAAACTCCAACATCAGAGAAAGAAAACACAAATCTAAGATAGATGAAGTGAAGTAAAATCTCTCTAACATCCTGAATTTTCATGGGAATTATCTAAATGACATGATCAAAAATCCCCACATATTTCTGAGCTTTGTTCACTAAAAAGGCTTACAAATGACAGTCAATTTGAGCAATAAGCAATCCTAGTACTTGGAATGTAGCCTCTAAATATCATTTCCTATTGAAAGAAACCAAAGTTCTTTTAGAGAAATAGTTCCTTCAAGGTCTGGACAGGGAATGTTTAAGATGAACTTGGAACATCTCATAGTTCAAAAGCAAGGGAAACAGGTAACAATGACCACTAGGTGGTGGCAAAGGGTCCCAGGAGCCAAGATAAAGAGGCTTCTACAAGGCAAAAGGGGGAGAAATTGAGCATCAGATAAGAACAATTACTATTCCTAACTTGATTAAACACACCAAATATTTTTAAATGCATGACATCATATTGACTCTTAAATAAAAATTAAAAATATTTCAAAAGCCCCTTTGGGTATCATTTGATAATGCTAGAATAATACCTTACTATTCTGAAAAGTGTTTAAATGAAGAAAAGGAATCAAATGTTTATCTCCTGCCTTAACTATACAAACCGAATATCTGTGTAAAGAATAATCAATCATAGCCAGGCGCTGTGGCACACACTTGCAATCCCAGTAGCTTGGGAGGCTGAGGAGGGAAGATAGCAAGTTCAAAGTCAGCCTCAGCAAAAGTGAATTGCTAAAGCAACTCAGTGAGACCCTGTATATAAATAAAATACAAAATAGGGCTGAGGATATGGATCACTAGCCAAGTGCCCCTGAGTTTAATCCCCAGTACCAAAAAAAAGAAAGAATAATCAATCATAAATTTTTATTTGTATAGGCATCCCAGCCTTTAAATGAAGAAAGAAAAATCCCAGCAATTCAGACCATTGCTATTTTGCAACCTGTAATATATTAGCAAATCTCACCAAGGTCACTGTTGACTAGTAGTCAACATCAAAGGAGAGGACATGCAGATGTCAATGCAATATTTCCTATTAAGTTTTCATAAGAAACAGAATTGAACCTAAACCTGACTACCAATTTCCAAGAAATATAAAGCAACAGAGAGAGGCTGAGGTTGTTAGCTCAGCACTTGCCTAGAATGCATGGAGCCCGAGGTTCAATCCCCAGCACCACCAAACAAACAAACAAAAAAAAGGCAATAGAGAAAACAGGTTAAATTGTTGTACCAGGGGGATGTCATTTATTCACACAAACTACAATATATCCTAGAAGTCCCACAAACATATTTTTTTCAATTATTGCAAAAAGTTACAACAAAAGGAGAAATCAATAGAGAGTAACTTATATGAGACTTGTTCTCCCACTGAAAGCAACCAGAAAGTTGGAATATATATATTGGTACCAGGGATTGAACTCAGGAGCACTTGATCACTGAGCCACATCCCCAGTCTCAGCCCCATTTTGTATTTTATTTAGAGACAGGGTCTCACTGAGTTACTTAGCACCTCACTTTTGGCTTTGAACTTGTGATCCTCCTGTCTCAGTCTCCTGAGCCACTAGGATTAAGGCATGTGCCATCATGCCCAGTCAAAAAAGATTTTTAAAGAGCTATTTTTCAGATAGAAAGCCACAAGGAACATGCAACTGTCACCCCTAAGAGCAGGAGAACAAATAGGTGAGCATTCTACCTGGAGGCACCCTCTAGACCTCAGTTTGAAAAGGGGAACACAAATGGGGCACAACAGTCTCACTGAGGAGAGAGAGACCAGAGTTCCAGGAGATTAAGCAGCCAAAAATATGTAGAGAAAACTACCAGAAACATGGGAGCCACAAAGAAAAAGAGTTCCAGAAATCTGCATGGAGGTGGTCTTCAGTTTGGGGCTACATTCTAAGCAGTACCTGTGAGGGCCAAGAACAACTATAAGCTAACCAATCCCACAGTTGGCACTGAGCTGGGAGAAGTCTGGATTCCAGCTAGCCAGAGAGAGTTGACGTACAAAAACAGTATGGTCAACAAGCTCATGAAGAAGTATTTGATCCTGGCATCATGGCACATATTTGTAATCCCAGCAATCAATCCCAGGTTGAGGCAGGAAGATCCCAAGTGTGAGGCTGGCAACTTATCAAGGGCCTAAGGAAGTTAGTGAGACCCTATCTCAAAAGAAAAAAAAAGTTCACTCAATATCATTAATTATCAGGAAATAAACTCACAAAGACATACCCACTAGAATGGCCCAAGTGCTAGTGAAGATGAAGTCAAGTGGAAGTCTCCTAAATTGCTGGTGGAAGTATAAAATGATTGTGGTCATTTTTTAGTATGGCTTGACAGTATCACATAAGACAAAAACATACATTAAACGTAGGAGGCAATTGCACTCCTAGATATGAGTCCACTTATAGTGGCATATATATGAAACAGTACTGTAGGAAAAATGAATCTATAGTTTAAAAAAAAAGTTATCAATGGTTGCCTGGAAGGGGTGGTGAAGGCACTCACTGGGAAGGATCCCAAGGAAACCCCTTTTCTAGTGAAAAAAAAAAACTGTTCTATATCTTTATTATGGTAGTTTTTACATGGGTATCTACATTTGTTAAAACTCAGAGTGTGCTTGCTTTGGCAGCACATATACTAAAATTGGAACAATACAGAAAAAATCAGCATAGTCCCCGAGCAAGGATGACACCCACATTTGTGAAGTATTCCATAGTTTTGTGGAACCAACCCTTCAGCAGATGAATGGATAAAGAAACTGTGGTACATATATGAAATGGAATATTACTTATAGCATTAAAAGAGAAAAAAATTATGGCATCTGCGGGTGAATGGGAATATCAGGTTAAGGGAAGTAAGCCAATCCCCAAAACCAAAAGCTGTATGTTCTCTCTGAAAGTGGATGCTGACCCATAATGGGGGTGAGGTGGGTGGTAAGGGGCATGGAAAGAATGGAGGAACTTTGAGCAAAGGGGAGGTAGGACAGGTGAGGGGGCAGAGGGATAGGAAAGATGGTGGAATGAGATGAACCACATTACCCGAGGTACATGTAGGACTACAGGTGTTGTGTACAACTAGGAAAAGTTTTGTTCCATTTATATACAATGAATTGAAATGCATTCTGCTATCATGTATAACCAATTAGAACAAATTTAAAAAACTCACTGATATTGGCTATCAAGGAATTACTGTTAAGTTGTGTGATGGCCCGTGGGTTCATTATACTATTCTCTATGCTTTTCTTTAAAGCTTTTCTAATTAAATTTATTTTTTAACTAGTACATAGAAACAAACATTATAATTATTGAAGTAGGTAACATGACATTTTGATGCATGTATACACTATGTAACGTTTAAATCAGTTAAATATATCTACCTCCTCAAACATCATTTCTTTATGGTAAAACTTTCACAATCTTTTTTTATAGTATTCTAAAATATACAGTATGTTATGGTTACCTATAGTCCCCTACTATTCTCTCTGCTCTTATTTGAAAGTTTCCATGATAAAAATACTAAAAATAATTTTTAAATTAAGATATAACTTCAAATATTTAAAGGATTTCTATGTAGAAAAGAATTCAATTTTATAGAGGAAATCATGTGGAAGAAAATTTGGAGTCAATACAAGGATGAACTAGACAACAGAAGAACATATAGCCTTGTAAGAGAGTGACTCATGCTAGGAAATACTGGTGTACAGGCCTCATAACTATTCGTCAGGGCCACAGTAAAGAAAATAACAGCAATGAGTGAGAAACTAGACTAACAGCCTTCCAAGGTTTCTTCTAACACTAAGATTCTGCTAAGATTCCATTGATCAATGAATCTGATTGGTGCACATCTCCCAAACACATCAGAGCCTATTACTCTCCAGTCCTATCAGATATCATACTACTTGTTTAAGATTTTACATTGACTTGTTCATAATTTTTGCTTATATTTGTTAAGTCCTTTTCTTAAGGCTTTCAAAAATCACAATCATACCTTACACCTGTTAGACTCTTTTAGTCCTCGCACAATGTCCTGTACATACTGGGCCATCAAAATGCCTCTTTGAAATCTCCTTTCAAATCAGTCTCCTAACATTGTGCCTCTTCTTTGCCACTCACGTCTATGTCTTACCTATCACCGTACAATCACTGACCATACCTGCACCACATTCATGTCCCCTGACCTAGACCTAGAGGAGGGCTCTGTGCATACCTAAAAAATATGAATAAAGAAATCCTTCCCATATCATGAGGCTGTTAACTTTCCAAGTGATGCTGATTCACTCTGATAATCAAATTATGACTGTGGAAGACTGCTTTAATCACTGGAAATACAATTACTCTAACTGCCTGGCTCGTACATACCCCTTACCCAGGTGGCTGCCACCATCATGAACAAACATGGAGCCAACTGAAAAATGATTTGTTTCTCCCCACCACATCTTTTACACCCTGGTGGTCTTTCCTCCCCAGGTATTCATTGTCTTTATACCACCTTCTGACTGTCTACATGAGAATTAGGGCGTGTGTAGGGGTAAAACCCTTCAAAATGCCAGACACCTCACCAGACATTTTACCTTGTCAAATCATTTAATTCTTATGATTGGAGTAAGCATTATCTACATTTTTCAGATGAGGAAAACTTTTTTCAAAAGTTTAGTTATTTGCCCAAACGTCTAAATGATAACCTTGGGATTTGAAACCAGATCTACCTGGCTTCAAAATCTACACATTTTACAAGGAAAACAACAACATCATCTTTCTTACACAAGCCTTGAAATAACACAACCTACAGGAAACAACTTCAGTTGAGGAGGATTACTGTCACAATGGCCCTAGGACCATCTTATCCTCCAACCTCTAAAAGCTTTCTCATTCCTATAATTAAACTCTAAAAGTCCAATATCAACAAATACCAATAGGGGGGAGGTAAGTCCTAAAATGCTTAGATAAGCTTCTAGACAGATTAAATGTCTTGTTTGGATCATGATTTTCTTTAGAAAGATCAGCCTTAAGTGACTCTTTCTAAGAAACAGATCTAACCTAATTCCTTTCATTCTTAAAACTTTCTAAGGATCCCCACTATTAATGGTCTAATGCTACTTTGGCTCATGACTTCCTTTAAGATTTGCTGGCCTCTCCAACAGGCCCATCCCCCTCCAACTTCACACTTTACAACACCAACTATTCACATTCTCCTGCCCTCCCCAAATATCCTTTCTTCATGTTTCCATTTTTCTGAACACATTTCTTCTGACTGCCAGCTTCCCCCACCACCCCAGCCTGTCTAATCAACAACAAACCACATGTCAGACTCCTGTTTGCCCTTTGCCTGTGCTTCAAACACATCTCAACCACTTTCTGACCTTACTGATCACCCTTCCAACCATAATAAATGCATTTATGGACAATAATGTTCTACCATCGAATAAATACATCTCTTTCTGCCATTATCTTACTGTGTTTCAAGTGAATGCTGTTATCTCCCTGCCAGAATGAAAGGTTCTGAGGGGAAGAACCAAGTTTTTACAGGTGTGCAAATGTCCAGCCTTGATAGACAGCAAATCTTCCTCATGTGCTAAACCAAGTAGCCATTAAAGCCACACCCCTATGGCTTTTGTTTCAGGAGCTATCTACTCAAAGGGTCAAGAGTCATTTTCATAAAGACATTTTAAGTTTTTCACTTCATGACCAGAAGCCACTTAAAAACTAATAAATAATCAACATTCTAATTGAAGAAACTATGTCAAACTTACCATCTTAGACAAATAAAGCAAGAATGAATATAACAAGAAAAGTATGTTGTCCAAAAGGGTGGCATCTGCTGGCTCTTTGACCTTTATCTCTAGTTGGTTTTCTGTATCAGCAGCATCAACAGGAGTACCTTCTGTTATAAGTAGCTCTAAAATTGAAAGGGGAAATTGCTATTTTATTTTATGCTATAGAATAAGAATTGTCTCTCTTCAGTTTCAATATTCATCGAGTGTTTCACTAAATATATGAGTCACAGTGCCTGGAATATGTGGCTCTCCTAAAGACAATTAACACAACAGAGAAGAAAACTTCAAAATCCTAATTAGAGCTGTCAAACCCTTCAATTATAAAATGAACAATCTCCAGTCTACTCTCCACTACTTCCATGGCCATACAACTGCTACCAGAACAATATTTACTCAAGGAAAAATTTTAAAACCAGAGATATATAGACAGGGTCACATTCAAAAAACATGGATTTAGTGCTGGTGAAACTTTGTGTATAAAATTTTAGGAAAGCTGAAAGAGAGGGAGTCTTGGTTTGCAGATTTGCAGGTGGAATGGGCCAAGGCTTAACATAGTATCTGGCACCTGGCAGAGATACTCAACACTTATTTATTGAATGGACAGATGACAGCTATTTAAAAAGAACACAGTAGTACCAAGAGAGACTAAAGGGAATTGGGTACAGACCTGCATTGAGGCTCTGTGAATGAGGTAGAATTCCAGTTAGACCTGAGAGCTTGTAGGGGTGGAATTTCAGTATGAGTTACATGAGCCTGGGGTATGTTTGATTAAACAGCAGGAGTCCAGCATGCAGTTATTAAGAAGTTGGACCAGTTGCCTCTAAGGTCTTTCTCAACCCTGAGATTCTATTCACTACTATTTTTTTAAGCTTTTGCCTAATTTTTTTTTTTTAGTTTTTGATGGACCTTTATTTTATTTATTTGTATGCAATGCTGAGAATCAAACTCAGTGCCTCATATGTTAGACAAGCACTCTACCACTGAGCTACAACCCCAGGCCCTCCATTCACTATTGGTCTATGAATTTGACTGCTGGTGAAGTCTGCCCCACTGGCTCAGCATCTCAGCACCTGAGACACATTAAATGACATTTGGGAAGATTTTACCTACTAAAGGTCATTGACATCATTTTGTGGTGGAACTTAAAAGGCCAGGGAAATAATTCATTCTTAATTCTGTAAGTCAAGTTTTCCCTATTCTTGAAAGTTTTGGAGCATGAAAATAACAAATCGTAATGGTGCGTGATTCATTTTCATAACCTTATAGAGTTAAAGACAGTTCAGAAGTCAGTAGTGTTCATATATAGATGCAATGTCTTCTGGAAAATGGGAGAACTCATATGTTATTCCTTCTCAAATTAACTGAATCCCCCCTTGCTATGAGTTCTCCTACACTCTGTGTGTGCAGATGGTGGGGGGAGGTTCAGATCAGTGCTGCCAAGCCCTGCACTGGTGCAGGATAATGCTTATAGCTATGCTTACAGACCAGAACCTTTAAAAACACAAAATACAGTAATTATGGCTTCATAGCACCATACTGGATGGGTTAAAATAAACAATTAGTCATCATCTAATTTACTGATAAAATGAGAGTGAGCAACACAAAAGTAGAATGCTGTTGATGCCATTATTGGGGATTTTTTTGAAAAATTGTTTCTCGTCTCCCACTGGATAACTGTGCACTATGATGAAGTATTCGTAAGTGTCAATCTAAAATCGATTGCAGTTCTGTACTGTTTGCTGTAAGTATATAGTATAAAGATCTGGACCATTGACTGCATTTGAAAAAGTTTAATTACCATGTCCAGGAAGCAAGTCAAAACAGGACTTGAGCTATATTATATTCCATTTAGAAGAAAAGGGAAGAAAAACACAGAATTTATGAGACTATGAACAGTGATTATTCAAGCTAACTTGTACTAGGCCAGACTTTCCTGGAAGGCCTGCTAAACACAGATTGTGGGTCCCACCCCTAGAGTTTCTGGTGCTGTTGGTCTGGTTGAAAACTACAGTTTTAGAGCATAAGGCCTTTGAAGAAAAATATTTTAGTTGTAAATGGTTTACACAAGCTAGTCATACCTAAACATTTGCTTTTAGGTGAGTTACAATCTCTGGCCTATTTTTGATTTCTAGTCATCTTTATTCTTGCTTTTCTCTCACTTAAGATATTTTTTTTTAACTCACATGTACCTATATCACTCTCTGCTCTATTTCGTACCTTTGGCAACAAATATCCTTGAAAGCCTTCATTATGGTAATGCCTCTACTTTGTAGAGAAAAATTGGCAAGCTTTACCTGGGTCTACTTTCTCAGTATTTGGGATCTGAGACACTTCTGAAACACCCATGTCCTCAGTCACAGGTTGATTCAAGAGGCTGGGCTCTTCAGGATGGTTCATATTAAAATGATGACGCAGGAGGTTTGGCTCTTCATGAAGATTTCTATTAAGACGATTTGTGTTCTCTTTAGGAAAATCATCTTCATGGGGTGGCTGCATCTCTACAAGGGAGAAGAATGCATTGAGCCAGATGGATGACACTATCTACCCCCACTTAAGCCCAATGATCAGCACTCCCCCTCAGCACACAGTTCCAGATACCTCAACACTGCCCTCCATGTCCTGGCATGAGCCCATGAGAACAACTGGGCAAGGATACGGGAGGGTTAATTGTTTTCATCCCATTTAAAGGATGACTGAACTATACAGTCAAATTTATAAAGAAGCCTTTAATCCAAAGTATTTAATCCAAAGTATTTCATAAACAAATACATTTATGATAGAGGCTTCAATAACTTACATTCCCTTGGCAAACCAACATACACTCACATGAATAAATGTGCAGAAGAGAATTCTGGTCCAGAACAAAAGTGCAAAATGTCTATTCTGCTCAGAAATAACAGGAACTCTTTCATCTACAAGTGTGCTGGTCTCAATGAGCCAGTATAGAGAAGGGAATTCCATAAGTCTAGCTTGCTTAATGTGCCTTTCAAATATGTTCAAAGTAACCTAGGAGCCAAATGGTGAACCTATCTCCTTCCTGAGCTCAGGACATAGACCAATAGGATCCAGAGCAAAGATTATCTCTTTTCAGGTTCATATTCTACCCTGAACATTCACTTGCACTTTGCATTCTTATCCAAAATATATCTGCTTTCATTAAATGTACAACTGTTTTCTTCCCCAAAAAACTTTCCTCCTTTCCCATTTCCATATCACCTCGTTCCTTGTCCATCATGTCTACCCTTTTGGCTGTGGTTTCAGTTTTCTTTAAAATCTTCCAAATTATACTCATTTCTTGTTTCTTTTCTTTGGTTTCTAGATAAGGATTGATTTCTTTTTTCAAAAGTTTATAAGCATCAGTCTTCTCCTGTTCGTTTGAGACCTGAGAAATGTTGCTGGTTTTGTTTTTTTCACTTTCTGGCACTTTCAATTTATCTGGTAGTATTTCTCCAAAAAGTTCAAGTGAAGTTTGTTCACCCTGAGCATTATCTGTTTGACTATCTGCATGAGGATGGTTCTTCTGAGCCAAAAATTGTTCCTCAAGATCCACAGTGTTTTCTGAGAATGCACTTTCAATTTGTTGTGAGTTTGCTACTACTGGTTTAGGTTCAGGTTCAACATCCTGGGAGACTTCAGGAAATTGTCCCACTTTTTCTATAGCTTTCTCAGAATCTTCATTTGCAGAATCATACAATTCCAAAAATCCTAGAAGTTCTTCTACGTTATAATTATCAAAATCATCTCCTCCAACATCAAAACATACAAAATCTTTCTCCTGTAAGGAAAAGAAAACCATTAATGTGTCAATAACAAAGTATCACAAAAGCAAACTCATCCACGCTCCCAAATTCAGGATTGGTTCTAAAGAATCTTTGAGGTCAACCACATTACCCTCCTCCAACCCCCACTGCCTAACTCCATCTATAGCTGAGTAAATCTGTCTTTTTCTAGACTACAGTGTTAGAAAGTCTATTCTTTCTTTCTTTCTTTTTTTAACATGGGTCATATTCTTTAAAAAGCATAATGAGTAAAAATGGTGACAATTTGGTCTCCAACTGCCTGACTCTTGGGTCTCTCTCAATTTGCTCTGAACATAAGTAGGGAAAGGCAAGGTATCACTTATAGGATCCTCCAGCTCTTAATATCTACACCTATGTTTCAGAAATTTAACTCTTAATCATTTGCTCAGGAGAAGCTGGAAGATCCTGCAGCATTGAGAAAAATGAATCAGTTTTAAAGTATCTTACTGAGATACAAGTACATTGGATGGAATAAAGAATGATATTAAGGAGGCTCCTCACATTATTATTACCACAAGAACAAACTGAAAACAAGATTCAACAAGGTATACACCTTTATCTTCATCACGGTTTCACAGTCACTAAGATCTCTCTCAGGATTATGTGTATATTATCTAATCTTCCTTCTTGCTACTAGTAAGCAAATTGATATAAAAGGAGCCATAGTATGAATGGACATGTTTTTAAAAAAATTCCATTCCTAATTAAATCTTCATAATATTCTGCGGGGGTTCCGGGGGTGGGGGAGGCAGTTCAATGTAGTAGGGATGAGTGATTTCCTCTCCTCATCACATGCATTTCTAAGCCATGAGGGATGCATGTAATGGGAAATACAATGAGAAGGCAGAGTTCAAAACAAATGAGTTCTCTGTAATCAGTGAACTGCTGTCACAGCTTAAATGCCAAGAACTCTCTTTACCAACAATGAAGTCCAACAAGCAACAGAAGTGATTTTATGGCCCCTGAGATTATAAAGAAATTTTAGGAACAGCAACAACAAACAGGATGACTTTATCCATTCAGTCCATCTAATCTAAGAACTGTCCTAGCCTAGCAGTTTGCATATTCTACAGCCACTACAAAGAGCTGCCCAAAGATGTTTCAGTGTTGGTGGGCATCAATTACTATACAATTTAAAACTCTAGAAAATAATCAGCTGAAGTGAGAATTCTAGAACACGAAATACTTTCAGTCACAAAATCAATTTAAGTCAGAGCACCATACAGGAATGTTGTATAAAGGAAGCAGTTGGGGCCTTAAAAGATCTGAGACTGAACATCACCTGAAACGCTCAGGTCCCCTTTTCCAAATCTATAACATGTCTATGATCCCGTATATGACTAAGAATAAGAAACCTTTGTAAGTACATATTTCTAGCCTAGTATAAAAGTTAGAGTTTATTAATTTAACCTAAATATACTTAAAATGTCTAATAACTATCCAATGAGTTTTGCCTGTAAAATGAAATTATTTGCCTCTTAGAATATCTGTTTCAATATATTAGACAACTCTCAGATTATAATATAATCACCCTTGAATGCCTTTCAAACTTTTTTTTTTTACAGGTAGTCTGATTTCAAATGAAAATCTGACACACAAATGTTAGATTGCCCCCCAAACACATTATAAAACATTCAGAAGCAGTTAACTGAATATAACTGATGGATTTATAAGCCAGTTTACAATTGAGAACAAAAAAGAAATCCATAACTTACATCTGTTGGAATTTGTAGCTCTTCTTTAGTATGTTCACGAACTACCTTGATGAAATCTTTTGGAAAGTATCCAAACATACTGCCAACCTATAGTGCAAAAGAGACAAATATCAAATAAATTCTGTACAAGGAATATAAATAAGAGATTTCTCAGAAGTGGCAGGAAATATAGACATAATAGATAGGTATATGGTATAACCAAGAAAGAAAGTTGCTATAACAATTACACTGAGATTATTATTCCAAATAAAAATTAAGTACAGAACTATTAAAGCAACATTTCCAACCACTGAAGTTTTCTTTTTTACATTTAGCTTAATTCTCAACACAGAGCATATAAAGTTAAGACTTCTGAAGTAAATAAAAGATCTGCATAGAAGATTATTGGATACTATATGGTTAAAACTATGTAAATCAAAGCTGGTTATAAATGCAATTCCAAATAACCTCTAGCAAGAATTTACCTGTACATTTTGTAGCATTGCTCATAAACCAATATTTATGTCTTTCTTAACCAATACACAATAGTCATAAAAATTAATAAGTAAAAACAATACAAAAATCTCTAAAATGTATTACCACTATAGCAGATGTATTGATAGTATATGCTTTCCTAGCTTTGTCCAAATCTACTTTTACAAGCACTTGGGGAGTGCTGAGGGCCATTGTCAAGTAGGAATGAAGCTTCAAAATTTCCTTGCCAGCGTACCCCATGTTAAATGGATTTCGCTGTTGACATTGCATGTAAGGTGACCTTGCTCAAGGACCAAGGCAGATCTGGGTTTAGAGCTGATCAGGTTTGAGGAAGTATCCCACTCCTTAGGGTGTTCCCGGTTTAAGACAAAAGGAGTTTTAGGGAAGTTGGAGGTTGAAGATTATTGCTGCTGGGAGTAGGGCGTGCCTGCAGCCTGAGTTCCCGCTGAGTTCTCCTGGAGAAAAAGTTTTTAGGAGGTGAATTGTTCGGGAGATTGGATTGCCCCCGAACCTGTGTGGAGGCGGTGTGAGTCGGGAATAAAGAATAGCTGTTTGAATCTACAAGGCTGTGAGTGCCTTCTGATTCTGTGCCCAGCCAAGACTGCGGCATTATGGTGGCCCGTACGTGGGATGTCTGAAGCTTGGGGGTAAGTGAATTTGCTCGCTCCTGAAAGAGAGCAAAAAAATGGGTGACCATTTCAAAAAACAATGTGTTCTTGTTTTGATTTATTTTGTTTTCATTTCAAGTGGCCTGTTCCTAGAACTTTCTCAGGCAAACTAAGGAAAATGGTTGACTCAAGGTTTGAAGTTGTTAACCTTCGAGGAAGAAAAATTGTTAGAGGAAGGAGGTACCCCAGTAAGACCAAGAAAAACTATGGCATATGTTGATACAATACAAAAATGTAGCCCATGGCTTTATAAAGATGAGTTATTAAGTATATCAATGGGACCATGATGGTATCCTGTACAAGGATTTTTCTTCAACAAGAAAGAGATGACTAGTTCTGTTCACTATACTTGTCTTGGTTTTTACAGACAGCTGATTCATTTACAAAGCTAAAATGTTAAAATATCAACCACTAAATATGAAATCAAGTACTCTTTACTTATTAAGTTCCATAAGGTAATATATTTAAACATTATGTGTGTTTTCATAAATTGGCAAATGGAAAAATGTTTAATATTGCTTTGGTCTGTGTCTTTGCTGAAACAAGGTTACTAAGTGTTAAGATTCTATCATGTGTAATTTATATACAGAGAGTATAAGAAGTTTCAGCTGGGTTTCAATTACAGTATAACAGTACCTTAAAAAACATGAAAGTATTTCATCTTATTAAAGTGGAGTAATTTTATAAGGGTTGTTTTAGAATGTGAATTTATAAAAAGGGTTAATGGTTAAAAAAGAGGTATAAAAAGATTCAAGATGTGGAAATATATTTTAATATAAAAGGTTAAAGGAAAAAGAAATGTTTCTAGTTGAGATAACCTCTGTGTGGTAAAGTGAAAATTTGTAAAATGCCATTTAAAAAGATTTTGAGGAAACTAGATTTAATTTAAAAGCTTGAGAAAGGTAGAAAGAAAAAAAAGGTATTTGTACATGGCAGATTGAGACAAAGCTTCTTAATGGAGTAAAAAAGAGCCTTTGGTTGAAGGGCAGCCATGTAAACTAATATTAAGTGATTTAAACAAAATCTAAGCCTCGTTTAAAAGAGTGAAGCTGTAGGTGGTGAAAAAGTACATTTAATAGTACAGTATAGATGATAAATGAAATGCTTTAAATGGTTAAATTGAAGGAAGATTGCTTTACTCATCAAACTATTAAAATGTACTTATTAAACTAAAAAGAGGGAGATGAGATAATCTTTGTTTGGTAAAGTAAAAAGTTGTAAAATGTCTAAGTACATTGCAAAAAGCTTTAAAAGGTTAAATTGAAGGTGGTTAAGATGCCTTCACGATGGAGGAAAAAAATATAACCCATGAAAATGGGAAGATAATAAGATAAAAGATTTAGATAAAGAAGATTAAAAATTTGAAGTGGAAAACTTCAAAAACAGAAGTACAAAAAGGTAAAAAAAATGAGAGAAGATGTATAAAGATAAAGATATAGGAAGATAAAAAGATGTAGAAAGACAAGAATTTTATACCCACAAAATAGGAAATGAAAGAAAACTAGGAGAGAAGAAAGCAACTAAGGGTAAATATAAAAACCTTAGAAGAAAACTAGAAGATAGAAATAAGATGGAAAATGCTTAAAAATGTCAAGTAAAGGTATTTCAGATAGAAAATACAAAGGGCTAAGACAAATATGGTTTCAAACCACATCTAAAAATTAAAAGGACTAAAGTAATTCTAAAAACTAAGGCAAAATGCTTTTGAAAGACTTAAATTTAAAAGGATCTTAAAGGGGTATATATCCCCCAAAGATAAACTTAAAATAACCCTTTTTTTTACTCTAAACTTTTTAAATTTGGATTCATCAGGACTTAATGCTGCGGAAAGACATATGTATCCAAAAAATGTACATAAGCCTAAGGTACTTTGGAAAGATATTCTAACAGGACATTGGAAAGCTCCTGACCCAGTGTTTGTCTGGAGTCGGGGTTCTGTTTTTGTGTTTCCACAGGGAGAACAGCAGCCGATTTAGATTCCAGAGACACTAACTAAAACAATTTCTACAGACCAAAAAGAAGATAATTTGACTCAAATCCATAACAGCTGATATCCAGAGCTCCAGCTTGGCTATTCTTACATCTGGGACAGTGATTAACCACGGTGCCTTTTTTCAATATCTATTTTATTATTGCATTTTTCCCACATCATAAAGTTCTATTTTATTTCTTGAGCTCATACAAACCTAGGTTAATGTTTTTCTGATCAGCTTTGTTTTTTGACTGTGTTTTATTTTTTGACTGTGGAGTTTTTAAACATTGCAATGGAGATTTTATCTAGGTAAAGCTACAAGGCTGTTATTATTGTCTTATGTGTTGTATGTTATGAGTGCACTGTTTTGTGTTGCATGTCAGTATGTGTGTATGTCCATATTTTTATATGAGGAGCGCTCATGAAAAAATGGATCCGAATTTTCTTTTTTTTTATTCACGTGATTTAAGTGGTTTAATCTAAATTAGGTAAACAGCTGTTAATGATTGTTTTCAAAGGTGGTTAACAGATCTGTTTGCTTACTATTGTTTTTAAAGGTGATTAACAGATCTGTTTGTTTACTTTCACTTTTCCTTTTCATTATATTTAATAATTCTGTTCAGGATAATGTCTCTTTAACATCATTGCCAGAATTCCCATCTCCATCCCAGTGCCAGTGAAGACTAAGAAAACCAAACTACAGCTTCTATGATAGCTATCACAGTAAACTGTATAAACTGATGCATCAATGAATATAACTCAACAAGTAATGCTCAATCAAGGACTTGATTTACTTTGGGAGGAAATGAACATATTGATAGACTCCTCCGATTTGAACTGCTTGCAGAACTTGCTTGGACTATATATGAGTTGCATGCATTGTGAACTATCGTCTGGTGCAGCGAATTGTGGTACTGCTGGCATATACTTGCTGATGGTGTCACTAGTGATGCAATTTCCTTGCCAGCGCACCCCATGTTAATTGTGGTAATGCTGGCATCTTTGCTGATGGTGTCACCAGTGACACAATTTTTCCAAAGGAGCCGTCAATTGGCTTGGTGTCGTGGCATTTCTGTATCCTCCTCCCTTCTACTAGTGATGGTCTAAAATTTGGGGGCCAACAGAGGTGAGGCAAGAACCTCACCCCCCCACTGGCACCAAGGTTAAATTTGGGGGCCAACAGAGGTGAGACAAGAACCTCACCCACCCACACTGGTGCTTAGGCCTATCCACAAGCATGGCTGAATGCTGGACCGGTAGTCAGTGAAGGGTTGATCTGGTTGCAGTGGATTCAACCCAAGACAGGAAACTGACGTCTAAAGGTCAGTTCTCCCATGACGGGTAAGAACCATATGTTGAATTGGACAACCTACCAGGCACAGTCCTTTAGCCACATTGCTTGTTGTTTAATTAATCAGAAGGGGGGAGAAAATTAATGCTGCAGTCTTGGCTGGGCACAGAATCAGGAGGCACTCACAGCCTTGTAGATTCAAACAGCTATTCTTTATTCCCGAATCACACCACCTCCACACCACACAGGTTCGGGGGCAATCCAATCTCCCTAACAATTCACCTCCTAAAAACTTTTTCTCCAGGAGAACTCAGCGGGAACTCAGGCTGCAGGCACACCCTACTCCCAGCAGCAATAATCTTCAACCTCCAACTTCCCTAAAACTCCTTTTGTCTTAAACCAGGAACACCCTAAGGAGTGGGATACTTCCTCAAACCTGATCAGCTCTAAACCCGGATCTGCCTTGGTCCTTGAGCAAGGTCACCTTACATGCAATGTCAACAGTGAAATCCATTTAACATGGGGTACGCTGGCAAGGAAATTTTGAAGCTTCATTCCTACTTGACAATGGCCCTCAGCAGGGGAGAAAATAATATTACAATATAATGCATATGAAACCACATATCAAGCTTCAGTTTCACCCAAAATAAATCCTCTGCAGAAAAGAACCCCATTTATTTTCAGCAGCAACAGTTAAATTATATGAAGTTACATAAAATATACAAAAGGTATATAAAGTTCCCTTGAGGAAGACACTCCTATTTCTAACTACTGACTAAAAGCAACAGAAGATTCTTGCCAATAATTAAAGGAAACTGATAGGCAAATCAAATGCCCAAAAAAGAAAATTAAAAAAGGCATCTTATCACTACCTCTAAAATATCCCCATTCATGAATGTTCTTGTTATATCTAGAAACCATCTGAGAGCCAGTATTAGTGGTAGAATACTGCCATGAAGATTAGATAAGGGATGGGGATGTGGCTCAAGTGGTAGCGCGCTCGCCTGGCATGTGTGCGGCCCGGGTTCGATCCTCAGCACCACATACCAACAAAGATGTTGTGTCCGCCGAGAACTAAAAAATAAATGTTGGAAATTCTCTCACTCTTTCTCCTCTCTCCTCTCACTCTCTCTTTTAAAAAAAAAAAAAAAGATTAGATAAGACGGAGCAATTAAAAGTTTCATCACTGCAGATAAAGTCTGAGACTCTAGAAAACCAACAACATTGCAGAATGAAAACTGAAAACTCAAAAGGAGAATCATTTTGAAAACTAAAGAGTTTTTAATTTCTTAAGTATAACACTTATGACATGAGAGGCGAGTCTGAGGGGAAATACACTTTTCCCTTCTGATGAAAATTCTATTAAGGTTAAATTTGGAAAAGGGAAAGAAACCAGAGATGTACGGAGAAAGGGAACACATTTATCTCTTCTTAATCTGTGTCAAATGAGACCATAGATTATATAAAGCTCCATAATTACACACTGGGTGGTATCCCATTTCTTGTGATATGAAAAAAATGATGCAGAATCATGGAGGCTCATGACTGGAAATAATTTTTATATCTAATTTTGCTTCCATACATCATCCCTGCCAAGGTGCTGTTGATTTGATTTGTGGGTGGGGAGCCAAGAACTGCCACAAGAGAACAAATTCTGCATAAGCTACTATCAGAACAAATGTACTTAAGTGCCACTGCCCTGAAAGGAAATATTCAAAAGGAAGATGGATTAGACAGTGGTCCTTTCCTAACTGAGTTTTTCATTTTATAGGGAGCTAAGATAAAACACAACCTGACTGAAGGCAAAGAAGACAAATGAATGCCAGAGGAGCAATGCAAACAAGGTGCCACCCAAACACTCATCAGTCGGCAAAGATCCTTTCTGGTCAGGTGCTGAAAGCAGGGCTCCTCAGGAAGACAGGATGAGTGCTGCCACCCAGAATGGCAAGAGTCCTAGGGATGAACAGAGTTAACAGGCTACAATGTGAGAGGAGAAAATGCAAATCAAGCCCATTTATCCAAAAGCTCAAAGAAGGAAAGAAAGACGACTACTACATGAAAAATGCCACTTAGGTACATGGAAAAACAGTTCCAAGTTTAAAGGTTACCAATCCTATTTGGTATACTTGAAAGAAACAATAGATGGTTCTTTATATGGAGTACTGCAACTGGGACTCTGTCTAAATATAAAGTTTGTACCCAGAGGCACCATGTTTCAAGATCATTCCCTAAGAGTCAGAAATGGCAACAAAATGAAACTAGTTTTCCATAGGGATTACTCTTATTTTCTGTCTTATTTTCTGCTGTGTGGTGTTTTATTTAGGGTGAGAACTTTCAAGGATGCAACCCGGAATGTCTCTAAACTGGAACATTCCTACAGTCATCAAAGACCCTTGCTACTATTTTACGTAAACAATCCACATATCACATTTTTTTAAATGAAAAGGACAATAATCATAAGCCACTAGGAGGACACTCCTAGTGAATCTCCCCATTTAAAATATCAAAGCATGATATAAACAATGTCATGTCTTTCATCAGAAGATCCATACAACTGGCTGGAAGTAGAACCCCTGGGGGAACCTTCAGGCATAGAATATAGGAAAAGCAGGAAATGGATGACCCAGAAGTTGCAAAAAAGAAAAAAAGGGGGGAAAAAAAGCACACAATGGACATAATATTCTGCTTTTTTAGAGTAAAAACAGCACAATTGATTAGGTAAAATACACAAAAAATCAACTTTAAATATGCATGCCTGAGTTACTATCTCAGACTTAATTTACAGGATTAACTCTAATGTCCATGAATCCTTCCCTTTTGAAACAGCAAAGCTAAGAATTGTCAGGTTTTCACCATGACGACCTTTATGATGTGTAGAGCCTTCTGGAACTTGATGTGAGGGGTAGCAACCACAACCAGTTCAGTTCTGTTTCAGAAAGTCTCCTGACTTTCTATGCTGTGCCAGGCCTAAGGTGTGTTAGGAGCACAGGGCCTGGCAAAGAGGTCAGGTTAACTCTACAAAGACCCCAAGAAATCAGTCATTTAAATCTACACTGCTACCCATCAAAAGTAAGAATATAACACCTGTCAAACTTTTACTTACACTTCCGGCCCAAAGTTCTGGTGATACCTCTGCAAGTTTATAGTAGACAAATACAGGGTCACCTTTTTTAAAATTTACAAAACGACAATCTGGTCCTGTGAAATCTTCAACAGCTTCACCTCGATACATTAACACTGTATATAAACATTGAAAAAAGAAAAAAACAAACATTAGGATTTGATTTTTCACAGTCCATATTGACTCATTAGGAAATATGAATCCCACTATGAACAAAAATCAAGTTTTTCCAGTACTCTCTGGAATCACTTTTAATTCACCTGCTCAAAGTATCTAAAATCCTTAGAGATTTTATTGCTATAAAATACAATATTCCCTGCAATTAGACGAGGGAAAAGGAAGCTTCTCTATTTTTCTCTGTGCTGAGAAATAAAAAGCAAAGTGGCTACCACCAACCATAGCTGGTTTCAGTGAAACTCTTGGTTCTTGCAGGCCTCCTCAATTTTTTTCTGTTTCAAAATCATAGAAAGCTTCATTTTGCAAATATGTAAATCCAAGTGTAGACATGGACAGGCTTAAGTATGGCTTCATGCAGAGGTAATAGGGAAGAGGTTAGAATATCCAGGAACCCCCAAGGGGTTAATTAACTTGAACTAACTGCTAAAAGACATTACCTTTAAGTGGCTGCAAGTGCTACCATGCAGCTGTAAACACTGTCAATTTCATTTGCAGCAGAGTTGCTGTCTCTGGGTTTAGGATCTGGGTAAATAACCAGGAAATATATTTTCTCTGAGCAAATATTGTTGACTATATCCAACATTAAGATTGTTTCAAAACATCCTCATTCGTATTTTTTTTTAATAAACAAAATCAAAAGTGGGTATCCTATCTGACAAGGAACAAGTTTAACCACGAGAAAAGGTCAGGCAATACCTTCATGCTTAAAATGCAGGACTAGGATCACAATTGATCTAGAAACTGGTAGAAGCAACATTTTTCTTTTGGTTGACCAAATAGACAGTTTCTGATTTAAGATGAAATGGACAATAGATGTATGTAAAAAGCACAAAGAAATGGAAATAACACTTTTTCTAAAAGCCAATTAGCAGTAAAATACACGAGAATGTTTGTTTTATAAAAATATATGTCTGAGGAACAAACACAGATTTGGAGAGGGTAACTTGTTTTTTTGAAGCTAAAATAGGACTATTTTCAGAACTGTCAGCATCCTAATTCATATGTAATTAAGAGGCCAAGTTGAAGGTGAGAGACACTTAAAGGTGGGGAATTCTCATCACAAGTGGAAATGGCAATGTTTCTCTTGTTCCCCCTTAGGTCATAGAGGATTTATAAATCAGTAATATATTAGGTGACAACATAATGCATACTATGGAGCACCTATTTAGTTCTTTTTTTTTTTTGGAGCACTTATTTGGAAGGCACACAAGGACACCTTACATACACACCTCACTACTTCCTACAACGCAACACAGACCCACCTGTTGTTTTTGGTCACATCTGTTTGGACACAGGCCATTTCTCAAGTTATGTTACCCCACTGAACCTAACCAACACCATGTCTTAGTACTGACGAAGCATCAGTGATGAGATTGTCCAGGTATCCCACGTAGGATAGCGCTCAATAGCAAAGAATAGCAAAAATGAAAGAAAATATCATGGCAGCTGCTTTGCTTCTCTGAGTGTTTATTTATTCCAGCCTTAGGGTTACCTCTAGGAACTTCTTAACATATATTGGAGACATCTTTTTTCTTTATTGGAGTGGAACAAACAATTCAAATTACAAAATTTGGTTTTGGTAACACCAATTTAGACATAAAGAGCTCAATGGTAAACTTCTTGGCCTTTTTAGCATGAATATTTTAAAATATGTACTGCTTACAATTTATGGACAACACGGTCATCAAGTTGCAAGGTTACTAGAAACCAAGAGGGAGTCCATAAGAAGTATTCTGGGCCAGTAAATATATAGAGGAAAGAGGTTCTGACAACACTAGTGACTGAGTCTAAAACTGAATTGGCTTATAAAAATCTTCGAGTATTTATTATTGTTATTGCAACAAACCTCTTCATCTGAATCTGAACGGCTACATCCTCCCCACTGCCCACCTCCAATCCAGGAATTCTGTCCGCTTCCTGCGCACAGAAGAGGCTGCAGTTCCCAGGTGGCTGGTGCAGATCCTTGGCCTCTTTCAAAAGCAAAATATTATTGGCCCACCTGCTACCCTACCTCAAATATGAAGGGAGGCTTCTATGCACAGAAATGACAGGATTGAAGCAGAGTCGGGCCCGAGACCTCGGAACACATTGCGTGCCTGGACTCGGTGCTCTTCCCAAGCCTAAACTCTAGTCCCTGTTAAAAGGCAAAACCAGCCTTTTAACGATGCAAAAGGACGAAGGGGCCAGTGAGCCTTTCCCAAGGAGCCCCACCATCAACCTGCCGCGGGAATTAGGGCCACCGAGCCCTGGAGAGCATCTGCCCTGATACTGCACCGGCCCAGGTCCCTGTAGAGGGGGCAGAAAAGCGCTCTGCTACAGCGTGGGCACAACCCCATCACCCACTGAGATCCTAGGCGAATCCTGGAAGGGAATAAACTGAGAGCTGTCCCTGGGGAATCGTGTTTCCCAACCCCCGCCTCAGTCAGTAGAGAAAAATAAAACGCTGGCAACAAGTGGGAGTCGAAGCCCCCCACAACCCGAGTGGGCTGGCTGGGGCGCCAGCAGAGCCAGAGGGGACACACGCAGGGTCCCGAGGCTCTGTCACTCCTCCTCCCCACCCGTCATCCTGCAACCCCCTCACCCAGCCCTCGGGGCTGGGGACCGGGAGATCGGAGCCCCATGCGGCCCCAAAGAGCCACAGTGGAGACCCTGGGCTGCCCGCCCGCCTGCGCACTCACTGCTGCATTTGTTGTCTGCACAGAGTTTGTGTTTCGACCAGCGCTGGCCGGTGTTCGGGTCCGGTTGGCCTGGCACTCGCCAGTTCGGCCGCAGCACGAACAGCCAGAAGAGCACCATGAACAGCCAGAAGACCAGCACCTGCGCCACAGCCATGTTGTGGTCACCTGGGTGAGCTGGTGGAGTAGGCTGCGGCGGGCGTCTGTGAAGATGGGGCTCAGGGGGCGTGTGAGTAGCCAAACGCAGAGGGGTGGCACCAGGGAAGGCTTAAGCCTTTCCCGGGTGACACTTCAGCAGGGATATCTGGGGGTCGGTCCACAGACTCTACTGGAGAACGCACGGAGCTGGAGCTCCATCCTTCTCTAGTCCAGACCTTCTCCTCGACTGAAGACCTTCTCCTCTAGTCGCTGCCTTGGCAACTAGGACTCTCCTTCTCGTCCAATCACCTGCCTTTGCTTCTGTGCCCTCACAAGCGACCCTCCATATGATTCTAGTCATCACCCACCCATCCCCCCCCCCCCCCCCGCCAACTGGTACTTTCTGGCTTTCCTCAACGTCTCATTTCTGGTTCATCCTGAACTAGCCCACTCCACCATCACTCCCATCCCCCATTCCTGGTCTGGTACCTCCTTTTTTGAACTACCAAATCCCACCCCTGACTTGTCACAGCTAGTCTATGGTTCCAGGCTCCCTCCCCTTCAAAATCCTAGAGGTTCCTTGAAGCCCCACCCCAAGATCCCTCTGATTAGGAAAGGGGAAGGTGAATGGAACTGTGAGTGAGGGTGTAAACTGGAGACAGTGGCCTGCTTTTTTTTAAGGCGGGGACAGGTGGGGGCAGAGAGATGGACATTAGTCTTCAGGCTAAGATCTTGAGATTCTTATCTTTATCCGTAAGGGAAGAAATTATTTAATTCAAAAGCATATTTTTAACTCTCATTTTGTGCTACCATTCATGCCAGACGCTGGACAAAGCCCTAGCATGGTGTGGGAATGGATGAAAATCAAAAGACAAGATATCTGATCCTGGTCCAAAAAAGTCCACAACTTAGTGGGAACCAACTGACAAAACCGATTGTCAGAGAAGAAAGCTAGTAGCTAACATTTCTTGAATGCTTTCTTTATGTCCAGTTGTTATTCTGAAGGTTTTATATATATCAATTCATTTAATCTTCATAACAATAGTACCTTACAGTAGTAGTAGGTCCTATTCCAATCCTTATTTTAGAGTAAATTGAGGCAGTCACACATCCAGTGAGCAATGGAGCTAAGTATCAAGCCCAAGGAGTAGACTCCTTTTCATCACAACCTATCAACTAACAAGCAATTGTACTTTCTGACAAGAGGAGCAAAATCTGATTTAAATCATAATATAGCTGAATTGCTGATATGTACAGTTAAGGGGGGAAAGGCACAAGCTAGCCAGCCCAAGGAAGAGTGTCTGCAATGCCCCCATCCTGGGTGGAGCCATTCTCGTTTGTCTGTGACCAAGGGCTTGTTACTATAGTCTCTGCTAAAGTTATTCATCAACCTCCAACAATGAACCCATCAGTTGTTTCTCCAAATTAACTGAATCTTTAAAACTTAGAGAAAAGAATGTAGTCCACCATGTTCATAATGTTAAATAAAGAAAACGATGGGAAAAAAAGGTGTGCACAAACATTTGTCTACAGGGCCATGAGAGGTCCCCGTTGGTCCAGTGTACTTCTGCGCTTTCTGGAGAACCAGTGGATCATACAGAGAAACTGTCTGAGTCATTCTTCATTTCTTTTCTACCATGTATTTATTATATGTTATAAAATGTATCTAGTAGGCATCTCTAACAACATGTTGAAAACTGAACTCATTTTTCTCTCAAAATCTGCTTTCAGTCTTCCTTATCTCAGAAATAAGAATGACAATTTAATTCCCATTATCCAGGTGCTCAAAGCCCAAAACTTACAAACCACCTTTGATCTCTTTTCTCTCACATTCCAACTCCAGTCCATTAGACAATATTATGTCTTTATTTTTATAATTTTATTGAGATATAGTTGACCTACAATAAATTGCACATTTAAGGTGTACGATTTGATAAGTTTTGACATGAATATACCCATGAGACTATCACCAAAATCAAAAAAGTATTTCATCCTTCTTTGTAATCCCTCCCCTCTCCTTTTCTGGGCTGTCTCCAAACATCTCCTGTCATCATAGATTGTTTTGCATTTTCTAGAATTTGATATAAATTATAAAGCATTTTATTTATTTATTTTTCTGACTTCCTTCTTTCCAAATATGCATTTGAAACATGCCCAGAATCTGACCACTCCTCTGCATCTGCTAAGCCAATATACAGGCCAAACCCACATCATAAGTCACCTGAATGATTCCCATAGCTTTCTTCTGTCCTTGCTTCTGCCCTCATTTTCCCCAATATCTATTGTCCTGATGGCAACTAGAGTGATATTCTTAAATATAAATTTGATTGTGTCTCTCTGCTCAAAATCTTCCTATAGCTTCCCATTTCCAAATAAAAGGCAATGACTTTAGCCAGGCCTGGTCGTACTCATCTGTAATCCCAGCAGCTCAGGAGGCTGTCAGGAGGATCCTGAGTTCAAAGCCAGCCTCAGAAATGTAGTGAGTCCCTAAGAAACTCAGTGAGACCCTATCTCTAAATAAAATATTTTAAAAAGGACTGTGGGTGTGGCTCAGTGTTTAAGTGCCCCTGGGGGTTCAATCTCTGGTATCAGGAAAAAAAAAGCCATGACTTTATTATGGATTGCCCTGCCTTATTATGGACTGTTCTTATTCAATGTGACTCCCCTCATCCTTTTCTCCCCATTTCCTAACATTCTTCTCTAGTCTGTTAGTTCCATTTAAATACACCAATCCCACCCCTGCTTCAGAGCATTTATACTTGCAACTTTGCCTCAACCTTAACTGCCCAAATCATCTAACTAGCTAACTAGTTATCACTTTATCATGTCTCTGTAACAGTGGCATTTCATGTGATAAAGACTTTTCCTGGCCATCCTACACAAAATAGAGCCTCTTGTCATGACTATCAAGCCCATTACTCTGCCTTTCTTTCTCTTCAGACTTGCCTTACCACTTTAGACTTCTCTTACCACTTGCCTTACATTTGTTTATCTACTTGAATTCTCTGACCCAACCTCAAACACAATTTCCAACAGGAGCAGGAAATTAGTTGTTTTGTTCACTACTGTTACATCAGTGACTAGGGAAATGCCTAGAATGTATGAGAGAGTTAACAAATGATTTGTTGGATAAACTCATGGTTCCAATAATATTATAAATATACTACACTATTAACCTAAACACATATATTAACTATTAAGCCCCCATATATAAATAGTACTGAGAGGAAATAAGCTATGAGAACAAGGCATTTAAGGTCCACCTCTCAGCAGCATGCATCCTCAACTCCAGGAATGTACCCCTGAATGTGTTTGTTGAATAAAAACATACTTGTGTGGAGAGTAGTTGTTTGGTTACATGATACTGGAATATTTAAGTAGATCTTTTAAAACTAGTTTTAATTTTTTCTTATTTTTCTTATTATAGAATATGGTATGTTGTAGATTTTTTCTTATTGTAGAATAGAAATTAATGATAATTCATTGGTGGAAAAATCAGAAGACCAAAATGATCTAATTGCATATTACCTTCTTGATATTTACTTTGACTCATAATCAGATATACTTTTATATGCATAGTCAGTGCTTCCAGTTACTGAAGAACTAGCTGCTTAGTTTGTAGAGTTTTCAATATTTTGATTTATCAGTATTATTTTTTAAACTTATTGCCTTAAAGACATATTAACTAGTCTGGTAAATAATGAGAAGAAAATTTCTCAACTGGCCACAATAAAGTAGTGGTGGTTCTTTCTACCAGGATACATACAATTAGTGGATGAATCAGCATTCACTTTTACTCATAGCATTTAAATATGTGGCATTGATGTTTAACATGTTTAATATAAGGTTATATTAAAAACCTTCAGAAAAGGTACAGGATAGAATGCGGTGGTGATTGTTGGCATGGAGATAAATAATCTCAAGTGAATTATTCTTTAATACCTCAAAGGGAATTCTTACGGGGTAAGGGTTGAGTAATTGTTAAAGGTAAATGTGACCAGTTTGGGTGGAGGGGACATAAAATTCTAAGATATGAAGGGTTCCTAATGTCAGAGTACAATCTAAATGAGACAAAAACATATCTGAAACAAATAATTGGCAGCATAATAACATATACCATTGGAAATTTGTGAAGGCACTTGCCTAGGAGCATTCAGTAGGCCTACCGCTGCTGTTACCAGGAAGAACCTCATCTATTGTAAATGATGTGCCAGAGAATAGTGTTAAACATTTATGGAAAACTAAATCTCTCCAAGAGGGGCAACAGATTTACCCTCGCATATGAAACATTGGAAAAAAAGTGGACAAAATACAAACAACAGTTCTCAGATATTAGATAATAAGCAGCATAAGAGTGACCTCTAAGATAAAGTTAGGCATGAGAGATGAGTGCTAGGATTATCCCAATTTACTCCCTGGAAAGAATTTTTCAGGCCACATCCAGAGAAGGAAAACTCAAATAGAAAATCTCCTGAGTTGAAGAGATGGATTTTAAAGTCTGAAGAGACCGACACAGCTAGAAGTCCCAGAGCAGAATAAAAGAGACAGTAGAGAACTGCAGAGGGAGGGAGAGTGTGTACATGCACTAGCTCTCTAGACATCTATGGAGGGTTCCCCTGAAGTCTGCGGCTATGTAACAATGGGCTCACATGTAAGGCCAGAGAAAGAAACTTCAGAAAGGAACAGAATGGAAGGTGGTGGTGATTGTTGGCATGCAGATCAATTTTTGTAATCACCAGCTAGAATGGAAAATCTATAATAAAAGGGCATCAAGTAACATAGTCAGTAAAAGGGACAAAATAGCCCAAGATTGAAGGTAACTCCTGTCTAGAAGAATCTTAAAAAGATAAAAATGTTTCCAAGATAGTTCAGAAAAAAGCTGTACACAGCTCAAGAATATTTAAAAGAATACAAAATGTTTCCAAGATAGTTCAGCAAAAAGCTGTACACAGCTCAAGAATATTTAAAAAAATACAAAATGTTTCCAAGATAGTTCAGCAAAAAGCTGTACACAGCTCAAGAATATTTAAAAGAATACAAAATATCCAGTACTGAACAAGGTAAATTCACAATGTTTGGAATCCAATAAAAATGTATGAGGCATGCAAAGAGCAAAGAAAATATAACCCATGTTGAAAAGAAAATTAATAAAAATGATCATTAATTACACTGTGATAGAGTTATTATACAAGGACATTAATACAGTTGTATACCATATGTTCAAGATGCTATGGAAAAGCATAAGCATGTAAAGGAGAAAAAGAAGATATAAAAATTTCTGAATTAGATAAAACAGATAAAATTAGATAAAATCAGATAAAACAATGGCTAAGGTGAAAATTACACTGAATGAGATTAACAGCAGATTCAACATTGAAGAAGTCAATATCAGCAAACTGAATATGCAGTGATAAAGACTCCAAAATCAAACACGGAGAAAGAGACTGAACTGAACAAAGCATCAGTATGCACAGCTTCAACCAGTCCAATATATATGTTATGGTAGTTCCTAAAAGAGGTGGGAAAAACACATTTGAAGAAATAATAAATAAAAATGTTCTATATCTGATGAACACTCAGATTCAAAAAGCTCAATGAATAAGAAAAATGATAAAGATGACACAAATTTACACTAAATGCTTAAAACCAGTGCTAAGAAAAAAATTGAAAAGCATCTACAGAAAACAGATACCATTATGTACAAAGGAGTGAAAGTAAAATGTCAAAATTCATTCAAGAACCATGCAAACCAGAAAACAGTACATCAACATTTTCAAGTTCTGAAAGAAAAAAAACTGATATCCTAGAATTGCATTCCAAATGAAAATATTATTTCAAAATTATATAGTCTTTAATGCAAAAGAATTAAGTTAAGCCCTACCCCACATAAAAATTACCTCAAAATGGACCACAGACATAAATGTAAGAATTCAAAATGGACAACACATATATATGTAAGAACCAAAACTAAATGTAAGAAAGCATAGGTAAATTTTGGGATAGACAATGACTTTGTATTTAAGACACCAAAGGCCCAAGCACCAAAAGAAAAAATAATAAAGTAATGTACTTCATCAAATTTAAAACTTTTAAAGGCTACCATCGAAGAAAGTGAAAATACAATCATAGAAGAAAACATTTACAATTCATGTAGTTAGAATATATATAACTACCTAGAATATACAAGCAATTCTTATTGTTCAATATGAAAAGACAAATGGCAAGAAATTAGAATAGACATTTCTCCAAAGAAAATATGCAAAAGCAAATAAGCAAATGAAAGGATACCCAGCACCATTGGGGAAATGTACAACCTCAGTGAGATACTACTTCACATCTATCAAGATGGTTATAATCAAAAAGATAATAATAAGTTGGCAAGGATGTGGATCAATGGGAGCCCTCACACACTACTGGTAGGAACAGACTACAGACCTAAATGTAGCAGCTAAACCTATACAACTTCTGGAAGAAAATATAAAAAGCTGCTTGGCAGAGGCTTTTAAAACTAACTAGCTCTCTCTGCCTCATGCTCTCTTTTTTCCTCTCCTCAAAAACGTTGTCTCATGCTGGGCGTGGTGGTGCATACCTGTAATACCAGTGGCTCAAAAGGGTGAGGCAGAGGGATTGTAAATTCAAAGCCAGCCTCAGCAAAAGTGAGGCACTAAGCAACTCAGTGAGACCCTGTCTCTAAATAAAATACTAAATAGGACTGGGGATGTGGCTCAGTGGTGGTATGACCCTGAGTTCAATCCCCAGTACCAAAAACAACAACAACAACAAACTTTGTCTATTGTATATTCATTGTTATGGAAATGGAAGGTAAGCTGACAGACTAGGAAAAAGTACTGGCAAAACATATCTCTCTCAAGAGAATGATATCTAGGATATACAAATGATTCTTACAACTTATTAATAAGAAAAATCACCCAATTTGAAAAGATGGGCAGAAGACTTTTTTTCTTCACCAAAGTAGACACAAATATGGTGAATGTGCACATGAAAGGATATCCAACATAAGTTGAAATGTAAATCAAAACTGCAATGTTATTACACATACAGTAGGATGGACAAAATTTAAGACTCATCATAACAAATGTTGACAAAGATGAAGACTATGGTATCTCTCTTAGAACTGCAGACTATAACATGTAGTATAAACAATGGCACAAACTGTTAGAAAACTGTTTGGCAGTTGCTTTACAAATTAAATCAAATCTGTCGAGATATTTACTCCAGAGAAATAAAAGCATATATCCACACTGAGACTTGTGCACAACTATTCATGGTGGTTTTATTTGTAATAGTCAAAAAATCCCCAATGTTGGACTGTGGGAACATGTCTGTCTTACATGCCTCAGAACCCTTATACTCATATTAACCATATAGTAGACATTTGATTACTATTACATGAATGTAGAGATTGATTTTTTTACTGTTAATAGAGCTTCTCTTTTATTAAATATAACAGACAAAAGAAAATCACGTATAGCACAATGAATTAACACAAAGTAACATATCTACTGAACCCTAACCCAGGTCAAGAAATTGGACATCAAATGCACTTTCATGAGCCCTTTCTCATTGCTCCCCTAATTATTCCCTCCGCTCCCCCAGAGTTAGGCACTATTTTAACTTCTAATAACAAGGATTAGTTTTGCCTGTTTTGTTACTTTATACAGTGTAATCATACACATGTGTTCTTTGGTATGTGGCTTTTTTAGCTCCATATGTATTTTTATAAGATTTATCCAAGTTGTTGAATGTGAATGTACTTCTTATTTTCATTGCTTAATAATTTTCCACTGTATAAATATAACCTGGTTTACTTAAAAAAAAATCCCCAATGTATATCAATAGGAAAATAGATAACAAATTTTGGAAACATACTTAGCAAGAATAAAGAACTATTGATAATAGCAAAAACAGGGAGATTCTGAATGAAATAAACTAGACAAAAAGTAATATGTATTGAAAATTCTTTTTTTTTGTACTCCCTAGTACAAATATCCAGGGGTGCTCTACTGCTGAGCTACATCCCCAGTCCTTTTTATTTTATTTATTCATTTATTATTAATTTTTTTTTTTTTTTGCTATCAGAGATGAAACTCTTGGGAACTAAACCACTGAGCCACATCCCCAGCCCTCTTTTGTATTTTATTTAGAGTTACTCAGGGCCTCGTTAAGTTGCTAAGGTTGGCTTTGAAATCCCAATTCTCCTGTTTCACCATTCTGAGCCACTGGGATTACAGATGTGTGGCACCATGCCCAGTTCAGTTTTTATTTTGAAACAAAGTCTGGCTCAGTTCCCCAAGTTTACCTCAAACTTGCGATCCTCCAGCCTCAGCCTCCTGAATATCTGGGATTACAGACTCTGCCACCACCTTCCAGCAGATTCAGTTATATTTAAAGGTAGAAAGTTATAAACCAGGTGAATCCTAGTAAAGGTCTTAGTAAAAAAAAAAAAATAAAATAATAGCACTATGCTTGGTCACAATATGGTAAGTCAGAAAATGACAAGAAATATCCATTTTCTGTGAGGTTGACCAGAACAGTATCATTTCTCAATGGATTTCAAAGGGTCTCCTTCTTTCTTCCCCCCCCCCCCGCCCGCTCACCTTTCCTTCCCTCCTTCCTTCCCTCCCCCCCTCCCTCCCTCCCTCCCTCCCTCCCTTCCTTCCTTCCTGAGTTTTGGCATGTGTGTGTATGTGTGTGTGTGTGTGTATCATCTTCTGTGCCAATGTAAGAGATTTAGGCAATGGATCAACCTTTACACCTGTGCCAAAGGACCCCAATCTTGGATCTATCTCCAAGGGTGGAGGTGACTCTAGATCCTCATTATAATCTCGAGAATGGGAACTCCTAAATTATAAACAGGTCTTTCTTGGTAACACCAGTTTCCTCCTTGGTAAAAGTTAGTGTAGTGGGAGGGTGGCAAGGGCCCTACCCTGCCACAAAATAAATGCTAAAATGTATTTTGGTACAAATTGTAAACACTAAAGAGTTAAAAGTAAGAGATGAGTCTTGGGATTTGAGCTAGACCTGGATAAGTAAATAGGATTCAGATTCTAAAAAGAGAATAAAAGGCAAGTGAATTGAACGGCATAAAAGACTCAGCAGAAAGAAGTATGTTTAAAGGACGGTAAGGACACCTCATTTTGCTAAGAGGAAAGGATTCTATAAAGGATGATATATTTGTGTGCTTAGGTCAGATTATGAAATTCCTTGAAAATCAAGCATAAGGATTTAGACTTAATAGAATAAAAATGCATAAAATATTAGACTTTAAGTAAAGGGATCATATAACTTAAGTGGAATTTAAACAAGTATCTTGTCCTTAAATCCAGGGAAGATGGAGGTTTAGGCTGGGCATGATGAGTAGGGCTGAGGCACTCCCCACAATTAAAAAGTCATGTCGAAGTGTACTGTACTAATGGAAGTGAGTCATATACAAGGCAAGGTCTTCTGCCAGCACCTACTGTTTGTCTAGCCCTGACAAATATTATTCCACTTTCAACTGTACAAAGAAAGAAACTCAAACATCTGAAATTGCCACTAATATATGGCATGTATATGAGTTCCTGTTTCTGGTTCTGCCTAATTTACCTTGGCATTCTTTTCACGGAGGTCAAATATTTGGTGTGTTGAAATAAATGCAGAACAGACATTGGGGACTTGTGGCCTGCACATCTCAATTTCCACAGTGCACTGTTGGGCTTTATCCATTTAGTTTTCAGAAATATAAATTACTTCCTTACCAGAACAACAGCAGAAGTAAGGAATACAGCCAAAAGGATTGTAGTCAGAAGTCTAATTGTGTGACTATAGGCAAATCATTAACTTTTCTGAGTCTCAGATATTTCATCTATACAAATATGGGTCAAAGTTAAAATTTTATAATTCATTTTTAAAGAAGAAATAGAGATAATATATGAAAGATTGCCCATTTATGTGGTTTAAATAATTAAACAGCAAAATCCTGGCGGTTACAGCCAATATAGACAATTGACAAAGCAACAAAAGTCTTGGCAATAAATGCTTTCATTACTAAGGAGACATTTTTAGATAGTTCCTACTATGGAAACTGTTCTCTTCTCACTGAAACAAAGTAAGGCTGATAACATCCTCCCAAAGTGTGCTTGGAAGATCACAAGCACCTCTGGGAGGAGACAGAGAGAATGGAGGAGAAAATATGTTCTTCGGGATAACATATAGTCTACCAGAGCATACACTGAAGCAAAGCAAACCCCCCTGAATCTTCAGCATTTTAACTGAACAGGACCATAAACACTATTATGAAGACTATACTCAGTGGGGGACACTGAACAAACATATATGGGAAAGTAAGTTCTCTGTGATTAGTATGAAAGCTCAGTCTTACCCAAATCCACATGAAATTTGAAATGGTTTGGAATACATAAGAAGATCAGTGAATGACATCAAACCCAAATGATGAAATAGAGAATCTGAACATGATCTTTCTCTTATTTCTCACTGATCCCTTAGAACCACCAATAGAAATATAATATTAACTCTACATGTAAATTAAATTTTCTAGAAGTCATATTTTAAAAAATAAGACAGATGAGCTTCATTTAATAACACATTTTACATAATTCAATATATTCAAAATGTCATCCTTTTAACTTGTAATCAAAATAAAAATATAACTGTTATTTTACATTCTTCATAATAAGTCTTTGATATCTGACTTATGGTACATCTCAGTTCAAACTGGGCACATTTAAAGACAGTCGCAGCATAAGAAAGTAGAAATTGTAAATTAACACTAGGCCATATCATATACTTGCACTTATTTTAAAGAAAAGCCAAGTTTAATAGTATGTTTTAGGTTTTAAAATATTTTTGGCCAACCTCTCTTGGTACTTACGCAGAAGTGAGAAAAGATGATTGAAGGTATCTCAACATCCCTCCTTTTTTTTCACTCAGAGGTTAAGATTTCTGTTGCAATAGCTAGGGATTACATTGTCATTTTAGATGAATCTCAAGTTTATAATCAAAAAGTGTAAGTAATCATTAGGTTCCTACATTTGTCATTCTTTTATTATTTTTCATTGTTATCTTAAATATATTTACTTCTTGACAAACATAAAGAAATAAAGAATTATATTTAAATGGATAATAAAAAAAATTTGACTGCATAAAATCCCTTTTCGTTTTAGGTAGACCTACTGGTACAAACAAGTCACCTGGGTGGTCTATTTTTCTTTGGTAACAGGGATTGAACTCAAGGGCTCTAGACCACTGAGTCACATCTCCAGCCCTATTTTTGTATTTTATTTAGAGATAAGGTCTCACTGAATTGTTTAGGGCCTTACTTTTGCTGAAGCTGGCTTTGAACTCATGATCCTCCTGCCTCAGCCTCCAGAGCCACTGGGATTACAGGCATGCAGCACTGCACCCGGCACCTGCTCTGTTCTCTTACTTAACTGCAACTGTGTTTTCCTTGGTAGATTACTTCTTTGCACCAGGGTTTCTTGATAGAACTCTATTGGTACTTTGGTTTGGACTGTTCCTACTAGCTGAAGGTTATATACTATCTATGGGCCTGGCCAAAAAATGTTAGTAGTTTCCTCAGTGATAGTGAAACAACAACAAAATGCCCCCAGGCATTTCTAAACTTCTCTTGATAAGACTAGTATTACTCTCCCAGTTTGAGAGTCACTTGCAGAGTTAGTTAAATTCTGATCAATTAACAAAGCACCTTTAGTTGTAAGTATCCTATATTTTGTAGTTTGCAAGTATTCTGTATTTTGTAATTTCTCTTATCAGCTAAAAAGAAAGGATTATAAAATCAACATTTAAGGCCGGGCTTCATGATGCACACTGTAATCCCAGTGGCTCTGGAGAGTGAGGCAGGAGGATATTGAGTTCAAAGTCACCCTCAGCAATTTAGCAAGGCCTTAAGTAATTTATGGATTTCCTACGTCAAAATAAAAAAAATATAAAAAAAGGGCTGGTGATGTGGATCAGTGGTTAAGCACCTAGATTCAATCCCCTGTGCCCATCCTCCACAAATCAACATTTTAAAAACCAGAATCACTAAAACATCAAAGAAACTCAAGGTCCTTGTAAACACAACTGACTTTGCTTCAAAGGATTTTTGCTTTTTGTTTTCCACTTCAAGTTAACACTACCTTTAAAAAAAAATCACATTTTTTAATTTATTTTTTCTGACCTCTAAGAGGGATCTTACATTTTTCTACTTCCCTTTCCAAGACTATTCCCTCTTTTGCACTGTGTAATCTTGAATTTAAATCTGAATTAGTTGCATTGATTTTCCCTTGTGTTAATAGTCAAATTATGATACAATTTGAATTATTGAAATGCATATGGAGGGGTTTCTTTTCTTATTTTTAATGAAAACTCATATCTTTAAAATTAGCACCTAGGGGACTATAGGTGGAGACTTAATATGTAGAGTCATCAGCATGATAATTGTAATTAAATAAACACAAATCAGTTCATGATAGCTGATTTCATTTACTATTATAATCAGCTTTCTCCTCTATAAAACAGCACAATTAGTCCTAAATTGACATTCACTAATTGTATATTAGAGTTTCAAGGAAAACAATGAAGAGTTAGTGACTATCATAATAATTGAGATGTGTTTTGACATCAGTAATTATTATTATTTTTAAGATGGGGGTCTTGATATTTTGCCTAACCTGATCTCCAACTCCTGGACTCAAGCAATCCTCCTGGCTTGGCCTTCTGAGTAGTTAGGACTACAAGTCACCATACCAGCCCAGTAATTATTGTTTAGTAGATCTCTTTTTGGACACTAAAATCACTACTAATATGATTGTATATGTTTGAAATTGGTTTTATGAGCAACATACAGATTTGATGCAACTCCCATCAAAATACCCACGAATTGGTGTGAATATACTTTGTATACAAAGAGAAATATGAAAAATTGTGCTCTATATATGTAATATATATTGTAATGCATTCTGTTGTCATATATAAATTTAAAATAATAATAATAATAATAAATGTCATTTTTCCAGACCTAGAAAAAACAGTCCTGAAATCCATTTGGAAGAATAAAATATTCAGAATAGCCAAAACAATTCTAATTCAATAAGCAAGCTGGAGGCATCATCACAATACCTGACTTCAAATTATACTACAAAGCTATTGAAATAACCACTGCATGGCTCTGTCATAAAACCAGATACATAGACCAATGGGAAAGAAGAGAAGACACAGAAAAAGATCCAACACAGTTAACAGTCATCTGATTCTTGACAAAGATGCCAAAAATATATTGGGAGAAAAGACAGGCTTTAAACAAATGGTGCCAGGAAAATTGGTTATCTATATGTAGACAAATAAGACTAGACCCTGTATAAACTTGAAAGAGATCAAAAGCCCAGGAATTAGACCAGAAACTATGCAAATCCTTGGAAGAATATATAGGTTTGAGACTCCAGCATATAAGTACAGGCAATGACTTTCTTATTAGAACTCCTAAAGCTCAGAAAATAATGACAAAAGTTAATAAACAGAATGGCATCAAATTAAAAAGCTTCTGCACAGCAAAGGAAACAATTAGTAACATGAAGAAAGAACCTACGGAATGGGAGAAAATATATTTGCTAACTACTCTTTTTTTTAAAAAAAGAGAGAGAGACAATTTTTTAATATTTATTTTTTAGTTTTCGGCGGACACAACATCTTTGTTTGTATGTGGTGCTGAGGGTTGAACCTGCACTGCATTCATGCCAGGCGAGCGTGCTACCACTTGAGCCACATGCCCAGCCCTGCTAACTACTCTTTGACACAGGATTAATATCCAGACTATATAAGAAACTTTAAAAACTTAATACCAAAACCTCAAATAACCTAGCTTAATTGGGCAAATGAATTAAACAGATTCTTCTCAAAAGAAGAAATAAGAATGGACAACAAATCTATGAAAATGTTCAACATCATTAGCAATTAGGGAAATGCAAATCAAAACTACAGTGAGCTTTCATCTCACTCTACTCAGAATAGCAGCCACCAAGAATATGAATAATATGGGGCTGGGGTTGTGGCTCAACAGCAGATTGCTGGGGCTGGGGATGTGGCTCAGGTGGTAGTGCGCCCGTCTGGCATGCGCGCGGCGCAGGTTCGATCCTCAGCACCACATACAAACAAAGATGTTGTGTCTGCCAAAAACTAAGAAATAAAAAAAAAATGTTAAAATTCTCTCTCTCTCTCTCTCTCTCTCTCTCTCTCTCTCTCTCTCTCTCTCCCCCCCCGCCCTTTAAAAAAAAAAAAAAACCAGCAGATTGCTTGTCTAGCACGTTCGAGGCCCTGGGTTTGATCCTCAGCACCACATTAAAAATAAATACATAAAAATAAAGGTATTGTGTACAACTACTTAAAAAAAAAAGAATATGAACAATAATAAATGCTAGAGAAAATGTGGAGAAGAAGGGACACTTTTTTCTCTGTTGATAGGATTGTAAATGAATATAACCACTATTGAAATCAGTATGGAGGTTCCTCAAAAGACTAGGCAGGAAACCACCATATAACCCAGCTATACAACTAATCAATGTTTATTCTAAAGAATTAAAGTCATAATACTAGAGTAGTACATGCATACCCATGTTTATAGCAGCACAATTCACAGTTGCCAAACTATGGAACCAAACTAGGTGCTTATCAAGGATGAATAAATAAAGAAAATGTGGCATATACACACAATGGAGCTTTATTCAGCCATAAAGATGAATTATGTCATTTGCTGGAAAACGGATGAAACTTGAGAACATTCTGTTACACAAAATAAGCTAAGCTCATAAGATCAAGGGAGCATATGTTTTCTCTCGGATGTGGAAGCAAGAGAGGAAAAAGGAAAAGAAAGTGAAAATCAAAAGGAGATCAGTAGAGCGTAGGAAAGGGACCAGGAGATGGAGGAGTGAAGGGAAAATACTAGGGAATGATATAGGCCAAACTGGAGTGTTATATTGTGCATGTGGAAATATGTAACAACAAATACTGCCATGATTTACAACTATAATGTATCAACAAAAAATGGAGAAAATAAAAGAAAGCAAACAAAAGAACAGAATTGCTTTCATGTATGCATGTATGTATGTATGTATACAGCCTAGCCAAACATCTATTGTGAGCATAAACATTAATACTCTGGAACAGTGATGATCCTGACACTGTTTTTTTTTTAATTGTTCTCTTTATTCATTTTTTTCCTCCCTCCCTCCCTTCCTTCCTTCCTTCGTTCATTCTTTCCCCTCTCTCTCTCTCTCCCTCCCTCTCTCTCCTCTCTCTTCTCTCCCCTCCCTCCCCCCCCTCTCTCTCTTATTTCCCAGGCTGGCCTAAACTCCTAGGCTCAAGTAATCTTCCTGCCTCAGCTTTCTGAGTAGTTGTGACTGTTGGAGCACACCACGATGTGCAACAATAACACTTGCTTTTGTAAACAAAGTTTTATTAGAACACAGAAACTTATTTACCCACAGTCTAGACTGTTTTGTGCTACACTGGCACTTGAGTGGCAATGAAGACTTGCCTACAAAGTCTAATATATTTATTATCAGTCTCTTTTCAGGAAAAGTTTGTTGATCCCTGATTAGATTATAGATTAAAGTCAGCAGAATAAATACATAAACATTTCTTTTCTTATGACTAAAATTGGCTGTATGAAATGAGATAAATGATCTATTAAATGCCAAGATAAAAGTCTCTTCCCTATAGAAAGTGTGTATTCAGGACTAGAAATCTTGGCACTGTGTCATGTCAAATGTAGGAAAAAACCTGGCAGTTCATTTTGATGAGACTTAAGAAATTTCTATTCCAGGGCATTTTGAGGTTTATCTAAACTTTGTAGATAATACAGGGAAGAACATTTTAATCTGCAAATAGATTATGTTCATTATTAGTTTGTAATCATTTCACAACTATCATATAATATTAAAGCATCATAAGAGACTGCCTATCATAATAGAAACTTTTATGACTCTAGCCATTAACATGTATTTTTCTAGTTATTGTAGACTCATACTTTTAAGCTAGTGATATTGGTAAAATATATGATTATTTAAGTCTGATTGCCTTACTAATTTTGACCAGTTTATTTTTCAGATATCCATTTTGGGGTTTACTCTTTCAATTAATTTTTCGTTCCATGGACAATGAAATTGTTGTTGAGTATATAAGATGTTGCAGTTTCTATGTAAGTTGACCTAAGTGTCTACCACTATTGATTGGCAAAGATATAAGTAAGTTAGTATTTTTACTTGAAACTGTTATAGATCTAATGTACTTGATTTGTTTTCCTGACACAAAAGAGTATAAAACTAGAAAAACTAAACATTTTCAGGTATTAATTTCAGACATGACTGTAGGCCTTCTGCACAAAACACAATTAGGGAGATGAAGCTCAAGTAAGATGGTGGTCATACTGAGTTAAGGAGAAAATTATCAAAGTGCAAGATTATCATAGTGGTTGGAATTTTGTGGACAAGAATGTCTGAGCTATTTATGGTGGGTGCAATGTAATTATGTGTGTGTTAGAGAGAGAATACTAAAAGCCTGGAGGAAATTCATTTTTGATATGAATGTACCAGATGAGACTCTTTAAGGCTTAGCAGAGTTTGACTACTATAAAGGAGACTGAAGATGATGCTAAATGGCAATGTTGGAAGAAATGGTTTCCAGCAGAGTCAGGTTGCAGCAGCTTCATTAATATATCAGGTACTTAATTAAGAGTTCAGGAATAAACCTTACCAAAAAGAACAACACACAAAAGAGTAAAGGAAAAATGGTAGACCTAAATTTGAAATCAAAATTGATTCATGCTGAAAATGTATGTGGCAGCCAGAAAGAAAAAAGGAAAAGAAAGGTGTGTGTGTGTGAAAGGAATCTGACGACAATCAAAGAGAGATCAGTAGAATAGAGGAAAGGGATCAGGGGAGAGAGGAAAGCAGGCAAAAGAGAAATACTCGAGAATGATATTGGCTAAGTTTTATCACTATATTGTACATATGTATGAAAACATAACAACAAATCCCACCATTATGTACAAGTATAATGCACCATGAAATATGGAAATAAAGAAAAATACCAAACCTAGTGAGGTGAGGTGGAATATGCTTATAATCCCAGTGACTCAGGTAGATGAAGCAAGAGGATCACGAGCTCAAAGCCAGCCTTAGTAAATCGAGTTGCTAAAGCAGCTCAGCAAGACCCTGTCTCTCAATAAAATACAAAACAGGTCTGGGGATGTGGCTCAGTAATTGAGTACCCTGAGTTCAATCTCTGGTACCAAATAATAATAATAATAATAATAATAATAATAATAATACCGAATCTAATATGATCAAAACAATTCACCAGTAATTAGCCTGCATGACACATAAAACAGAATATCCTTTATAGGAAGACAATATAATCCAGACTTCCTATGATGTATCATCTATAAATGACCAGAATATAATTAAAAAAAATTTTTTTGGTACCAGGGATTGAACCCAGGGGTGCTTAACCATTGAGCCACAACCTCAGCCCTTTTTTTGCATTTTATTTAGATACAGGGTCTCATTGAGTTGCTAAGTGCATCCCTTAATTGCTGAGGCTAGCGTTGAACTTTTTTTTTTTAACAATTTCAATTTTTAATAATGGAAACATTTTGCTATTCCAGAAAAAATTTCAGGGGAGAAAAATCTTCCCTATAAAAATAAATTCATCAAAATTATAAATATTATAACTTTTTTACTTCTGCAATTTAAAATGCTCCCCTGCAATACCACCCCTGCATATAACACCTTTCCTGTACCATCACATTTTGAAGAGAAAACAGTATTACAGCAAAGCTCAGTTTTAATTTAACGTAACATTTGTAAAATGACTTTTTAAAATTTTTGGCCTTCAGAGCCTTTATTCTTATTTTACAACATTAAAAATGCTGCTATAGTAACCAGTGTTTGGGAGAGAACATCACTCTTCTAGAACCATGAACAGACAGAATTTTAATACAGTAACTTCCAAACTGTAACTTGTAGTACACATGACAGGGAGGTTTGGATAAACACAGAGGAGAATATGCCTATTTCAGACAATCTACTTCAAGTAAAAAAAAAAAAAAGAATTAACAGATATCCAACAGCTACTACTTCAGGTTCTAACAGTGTCATGAATCTGAGAAACAAATGCTTCACAAACTATAAGTTTACTGGGATGAGTAATTAAAAGACCAGGTGGTTGATAACAGTATATTCAAACCCAATCCACAGTCTGAATAGGAAAACCAGTATTAAAATCATGAAGGCATTCCCTGAACAACAAAGGCCAAGTGTTGGGTAACAATGTCACTAAAACCTCATTGACGCACTAAAAAGAAGTTACATGCAAAATTAAACAATGTGTGCCATGCATAATTTATTAGCTTTGAACTCTTGATCCTCCTGCCTTAGCCTCCTGAGTCGATGGGATTATAGGCATATAGAATATCATTAAATTTTGCCAGAATGCAAAGAAGATAGAAAAATGAGAACCACAAGAGAAAATGTCACATATAAAAAAAGTTCCGTGAGCTGACCCAGATGTTAGGATTAGCAGAAAAAAAATTTAAAAAGTTTTTATAACTAATTTCAAGGAATTAAAGAAAAGCTTAATCATAATGAATAAGTAGATATGGGTGTCAACATATAAGTGAAAATTTTCTTTTAAAAGAAATAAAAAGTATAGTATTTGAAATGAAAAATTCATGAAACAAATCTATCATCAGATTATATAGTGCAAAAACATCAAAAAGTTAACTTGGAGATAGACCAATAAAAATTATCTGGTCTAAAAATCAGAAAGAAAAAAATAGAGACTTGGTTACTATCATTACAAAGTGACCTAATATACATATAATTAGATTTCTAGAAGAATAGAGGCATAAATTGTACAGAAAAAATATTTAAGACAATGATGGCTAAAATTATCTCAAATTAACAAAAAAGATGTTAACAGATTTAGGAAACTCAGTGAATACTAAAGTTAGTTACAAAGCAAATCACATCTAGATGCATCAGAGTCAACTGTAAATAATCAATTAGGAGGAAAAAGGTCTTGAAGGCAATTAGAAAAAAGTGGTGTGTTACGCATAGGTAAAAATGACTAAAATGATAGCTGACTTCTTATCAGAAATGAGAGATTAAAGTTAATGGAAAGGTTTAAGGTGCTAGAAGACAAAAACTGCTAATCTAGGATAAGTACTCTTCAAAACTGAAAGCAGAATAGACATTTTCAAATAAATAAAAAGTAAGAAAATTTAATACCAATAGATCTCTACTATTAACAATGCTAAAAGAACCTCTTCAGGATAAAAGGAGATGATCCATCAGGTAGAAACAGATGCACTGTGTGTTTTAGTTCACTGTGTAATAAATTTAATGGTTTAAAATAAAAATTCTTTGTTATTTCTCCTTATTCTATGATTTGGCTTTACATAACCTGATGGGTCCTTTGCTCTAGGTATTTATTAGTGCTTATGTGGTTTCCTTTAGCAGGGATTGTTTAACCAAAGGTAGAACTGACAAAATAGCTTTGTTTACATGTCTGCTAGCTCAACTGGTTGGGTCAGGCTTATCTCCTCAAATGCTTTTAGTCATTCAGTCATTCTAAAATTTTTTATTTTTTGATTAGATTTCTAGAGGATAAAAGTAGAAGGTATACACCTTCCCAAGGTGTTAGGTCTAGGATTGGCATGGCATCACTTTCACCAAAAATATATTTTGTTCATTAAAACAAGACAAAAGACCAGCCCAGACTCAGCGGGTGGGAAAATAGATATTACTTCATAATGAGAGAAGCAACATGATACAGGAATGTGGAGAATTTGGGGTAGATATTTTTAAAGACAATGCACCATAAACAGAAATGAAAAGTACTAGAAATACTAAAATGTAGGTAAATATAAAAGGCAATATGTATACATGTTTATTCTTTTAATTTCTTGGAAACATGACTAAGGTAAAAAACATAGGGTATACAGCTGTAATATGTATGACGACAAAGCACAAAGGACTTGGGGAGATGTGAGAAAGTATCACAATTTAAATTATGAAAACTGTGATAAATTAAAGAATGCATTTCATAATTCCTGGAAACATTGCTAAAACAATAATGTAAAGCAATAAAGCTAAACGCTAATGGATAAATTAAATAAAATTTAATTTTTATTTAATGTAATTTTATTTAATTACATTAAATAAAAATATGAATAGAACGAAAACAAGAAATAGATAAAAATACATCATGAATAGTAAGCCAAGAAGAATGCAGAGGCTATACTAACATCAGATGAATTTAATTCAAGATAAAGAGTTTTATAAGAGATAAGAAAGACATTTCATAATACCATAATGTGTTTTTAAGAACACAGAAACATGACACCATACAACCAAACATTTATATGCCCCAAATATATGAAAGCTGACAAAACTGAAGAGACAAATCTATACTTTGAATTTTTAACACCCTTTTAACAACTGATAGTAACACTATAAAAAAAATCACTAATGATACACAAGAGTCTGAACAAAACTATCAACCACCTTAACCTTATTGACATTGACTGACAATGCCCAACAACTCCAGAATATATATTCTTTTCTAGTCCTCATGGAAACTTGCAAGATAGGTTATATTCTTGGCAAAAAATTTTAAATATTGAATTTCAGTTTGTTTGCTGATCACAGTAGAAATAAATGGGGTATTCTTTAATAAAACTGGTCATTAAATAAAAGCCCTACAAATCATCAATAAACAGTGTTTTAGTTATCTATTGTTATATTTTTAAAAATTCCAAAATTTAGTGGCTTTAAAAAATAACCATTTGCCGGGAGTGGTGGTGCACACCTGTAATTCCAGTGGCTCAGGAGGCTGAGGTAGGAGGATTGAGAGTTCAAAGCCAGCCTCAGTAATGGCGAGGCACTAAACAACTCAGTGATACCCTGTCTCTAAATAAAATACAAAATAGGGCTAGGGATGTGGCTCAGTGGTCGAGAGCCTCTGAGTTCAATCCCCACTACCAAACAAACAATCATTTTATTTCTCATAATTTTGTAAGTCAAGACTTTAACCAAGGTTCTGCTCCAGTGTCACCTAGGCTCACCCATACAGCACACGCCTGATTTAGACTACAAGGTCTGAGATGGCTTTGTATGTCCGGAACTAAGGTGCTGACTGTTGGCTTTATATAGTCTCCCTTTCCATGTGGTCTTTCATATGTCAGGGGCTTTCTTCAAATGGACTCTTCCTCCAGTAAGATAGCCTGAGCTTCTTTACAGTGTGGCACAGGGTACCACAGAGAAGAAAAAATGAGTTTGTGCCTTTAAAGGATACAGTCAGTCTTTCCTCAAGTCTCAATCTTGGGTAGGATCTTGGTCCATGCATTTTGGGGGAATTTATAGTTGGATGACATTTTAATCTACATTACTATGTGAAATGTCTTTGTTTTTATGATTTCATTTTTGCTACATTGTTCCTTTTCCATACAATTAACTACAATATAGGATAATCTATTAACGATAATGTCTCTTCAATTGGTTATGTGAAGCTTGCTCTATAATAATTTATATAGAAAGAACTTATGGGAATAATATTCTCTAAATGACAATTTCCTGATTTAAAAACATATAATTTGTAGCCAGTACAATAGTGCATGCCTATAATCCTAGCTACTCAGGAGGTTGACAAGTAGGAGAATGGTAAGTTTGAGGAGAGCCTGGGCAACTTGGTGAGACTCTGTCTCAAGAAAAATAAAAAAAAAACAAACATTAATGACTGCAGATGTAGCTCAGTGGTAGAGCACTCCTCAGTTCAATCCTCAGTGCTGGGGGTTAAAAAAGGTCATTCATCACCATACTAAGACACTCCTTAGAGAAAAGTAATTGCAAGAACATTGTTCTCCTTCCTTGGGATATGTTTTTTTTTTCCTAGATTGGAATCTAGAAAGCCTTTTGTGTGCTTTATGCTCTCATTATGGTTATGTGGCTTTTTAAATCTTGTTCATGCCATTGGATGTAATATCAGATTTTGGGGTTTTTTTGGTGGTGCTGGGGATTGAACCCAGAGCCTTGTGCATGTGAGGCAAGTACTCTTCCAACTAAGCTATATCCCCAGCCCCAGTGGATTTTTTTTTTTGGAGGGGAATCTCTTCTCAACACATTTTGTGCCAGATTGTACTTGAGAAAGGGAAGTGATATGTACAGCATGGAACGATATTAGTTTCTGATTTTCCCACTTTTTAAAATCTTTTTTAAAAAATTATTTATTTTTAATTCTAATTTGTTATATATGACAGCAGAATGCATTATAATTCATATTACACATATGGTACACAATTTTTCATATCTCTGGTTGTATACATAGTCACATCAGTTGTGTCTTTTTTAAGAGAGAGAGAGAGAGAGAGAGAGAGAGAGAGAGAGAGAGAGAGAGAGAGAGAGGGAGGGAGAGGAGAGAGAGATTTTTAAATATTTATTTTTTAGTTCTCGGTGGACACAACATCTTTTTTTGTATGTGGTGTTGAGCATCGAACCCAGGCTGCATGCATGCCAGGCAAGCGCGCTACTGCTTGAGCCACATCCCCAGCCCCTAGTTGTGTCTTTATATGTGTACTTAGGGTAATGTTGGTAATCTCATTCCACTGTCTTTTCTATCTACTATTTAGATGTATTTGAGAACTTTAAGAAAAATCAGAAATACTCTTTCCTATTTTCATGAAATCATGAATTTTTAGCCATATAAAATCTGTCCTGATGGGTTTTGGTTATATTTTTATACCTCATGAAAAGAGAAGAAATGTTTGCCAGGACAAGCCTCTAAACTGGAAGCTAATAGCCATGTTATCTTGTGTGCTTTCTTCCTCCACATCATCACTTAGGTTTGAGTGAGGCCAAGAACTAATGACACAAAGAACAGAAGGAACTTTTCTTGTGATTACTGTATATTGTTTAAAGACAGCAAAGAATCAACTATTTGTAGCATTTTGAAAAATCCACATATAAATTTTTACTAGACTTTAAAATTTCTTCTTTGATACTCTGGTTCTACTCAAATGGTCCACTCTCAGAGGGGAAATTCAGAGAATCCTGGGAGAGTCATTATTTGTGAAGTCATAGTTATGAACAAAATCCTTTCTTGCAAAGACTTTCAAGCTGCCTCCCTTTAGCTTTCACTCATTAGTGCTGGTTGATACCTGATGCTATTTAAAAAAAATCTTATCCTTATCTCACACATCCCTCTCACAAATATTGTAGAAGTACATTGTGATCCCATGAATCTTTGTCCATGGCCATCTTTCCCAGAATTCCCCAACTGTCTCTCATTTCACAGGGTTTAATCAACCTCCTTCCATCCTATTTCATATAAAGTAATCAACATTCCTTATAAAAGCTAACAGCACTTGGGTCCCCAGAACAATCCTTGTTGAGAAGGAAAAAAAGAAATTCATGACCAAATAGTAGAGAAGGCAGCCGAGTCACTTAAAAGCTAAAATTGTAATAAAAGAGAAAAGAATGATCAAGGAACCAATTAAAAGACTATTCATGTATTTTTCTCCTAATAACCATCAGCCATGCTTCTGTTTGCACAGGACATTGGAAAGCGAAGCAAAATCCAAAGGACCACCAGGAAAAGTAACATCTTACTCCCCTAGTCCAGCTGCTGACCCCTCTCCACAATCTCTATTTGCAATGGAAATCTTACACCTTCTGGATGAGACAGAATGATGTAAATCGCTGGCCAAACAAATGAAAAGGCAGCAGCCTATTGTTAGTTCCTGGTTCACTTCCATTAACCAGTACCGGCTCAAGGGGCGGGCAACTCCATTTCCACCTTCAAAGGAGGAGTTGGGCGGGGCTAGGTTTTGCGCATGCTCCCAAGGCAGGTTTCTGGGCATGCTCACCTTACCATATAACTGTGCTTTTTAAAAAACTTGGCATTAAAGATAAAGCAACCTTACTTTATACTTAATTGTGAATGGGCTGCTCTAACTACTCCTCTTTCATATTCATTTGTTATTTTTAACCATGCTTTATGTCTTCACTCTGTTTCGAAGAGGCAGCTGGAGCCCACAGGTCTAGACCCTCATCTGGGTCCTGCCAGAGGAACCATCTACCACAAAGAGAATCAAGACAGTCATCGAAGACAACATTCCAAATTTTTATCCAAGTAGAGAATCCAACAGTTAAACTGTCTGCAAAAATGTAATTTTTTTTGTAGGTAGACTGAGATATATAATTATCTTTCTGAAAACACTGCAATTTTATTTTGTTCTAGTAAATAAAGTCAATCTAGATGAGTACAGAAAAGGGTGGAAACTTGGTACTAAGGTAATCAAATACAACTTAAAAATATGACCACACACATCTATTTTTTCTCTCACCCAAAACAGCTAAAGGACAATACACAGATTTCTAAAAAGATATATGAGGCAATGGTAGATGAAACAGTGCACGAATTCTTTGGAAGATAAAAAGTGGATAAAAAGAGGACAACAGATTCAAAAGAGCTGTGGAACCAAAACACTGGTATCTAGCTGGGGCTGACTGCAGGAACTGAAACCCTTTCAGTTCTCCAAAAACTCAGATGCACAAGCACAGGCACCACAGTATGGAGGAACTGAGAGGATCCACACACCAAACACCAAGAGCATCATGTGCCCTCAGCTCCCTGTCTTTCCAATTTAAACCACCAATTTCACTGTAATGGTATAGGACTCGTCTTAGGATACAATGAGTTGTCCAGTGAAATCTTCAAATCTGACTCCCCCAGTGCAAAAGCTGGCTTGCCAACCAGTGCTGTTGGCATGAGGCCCAAAGGCCACCCACCTGTTCACAACAGAGCTGCCTGTCAGCTTTGGGGAATTTCACCAGCACGATGATCAGAGGACACCAGATGTTTCAGATAAACTGCTAACAAGAACGAGAGACTCCAAAAACAAAACTTTTAAAAAGAGGAGGAAGAAGGAAAAGCAAATAGAGGAAAAAGAGATAATACAGTGGGCAGGGTAACACTTTCTGAAAGATATAATAAATATCCTCCCTGAGATATATTTTAAAAAGCTATAATAAATGTCCTCGGGGAGGATATTATATCCTTGAAATGGGAATAGGATACGATTAAAACAACAAGCTGAGAACAAGAAAAAGTTCTTGAAGAATATAAATTCCTTTTAAGAAGGGAATGTGTAGATCTTTCCATCTTCTAAGATCTTCTTTGATTTCTCTCTTTAGGGTTCTGTAGTTTTCATTGTATAGATCTTTGACTTCTTTCATTGATTCTCAAGTATCATTTTTTTTTTTTGAGGTTATTGTGAATGGAGTAGTTTTCCTCATTTCCTTCTCAGAGGCTTTGTCACTGATATACAGAAATACCTTTGATTTATGGGTATTGATTTATATCCTGCTCCTTTGCTGAATTCATTTACTATTTCTGGAAAGATTGACCTTGTTCTTGGATAGGCAGAATTAATATTATCAAAATGACCATACTACCAAAAGCGCTTTATAGATTTAATGCAATTCCAATCAAAATCTCAATGGCATTCCTCATAGAAATAGAAAAAGCAATCATGAAATTCATCTGGAAAAATAAGAGACCCAGAATAGCTAAAGCAATCCTTAGCAAGAAAAGTGAAGCAGGGGGCATCACTATATCAGACCTTAAACTATACTACAGAGCAACAGTAACAAAAACAGCATGGAATTGACACCAAAACAGACTGGTAGACCAATGGTACACAACAGAGGATACAGAGACTAACCCACAAAACTACAATTATCTTATATTAGACAAAGGTACCAAAAACATGCACTAGAGAAAAGATAGCATCTTCAACAAATGGTGCTGGGAGAACTGGAAATCCATATGCAACAAAATGAAATTAAACCCCTATCTCTCACCATGCACAAAACTCAACTCAAAATGGATCAAGGACCTGGGAATAAAACCAGAGACTCTGCGTTTAATAGAAGAAAAAGTAGACCCTAATCTCCATCATGTGAGATTAGGCTCCAACTTCCTTAATAAGACTCTTTTGGTGCCAGAATTAAAATCAAGAATCAATAAATGGGATGGACTCAAACTAAAAAGTTTCTTTCTTCTCAGCAAAAGAAACAATCTGTGAGGTGAATAGAAAGCCTACATCTTGGGAGCAAATCTTTACCCCTCACACATCAGATATAGCACTAATCTCTAGGGTATATAAAAAACCTCAAAAGCTAAACACCAAAAAAAAAAATAACCCAATCAATAAATGGGCCAAGGACCTGAACAGACACTTCTCAGAAGATAATATACAATCAGTCAACAAATAGATGAAAAAATGTTCATCATTACTAGCTATTAGAGAAATGCAAATCAAAACCACTCTAAGATTTCATCTCACTCGTCAGAATGGCAGCTATTATGGATACAAACCACAATAAGTGTTGGCGAGGATGTGGGAGAAAAAGGCACTCATACACTGCTAATAGGACTGCAAATTGGTGCAGCCAATATGGAAAGCAGTATGGAGATAACTTGGAAAATTGAGAATGGAACCACCATCTGACCCAGCTGTCCATCTCCTCAATCTATATCCAAAGGACTTAAAAACAGTATACTACAGGACACAGATGCATCAATGTTTACAGCAGCACAATTCACAATAGCTAAACTGTGGGACCAACCTAGATGCCCTTCAATAGATGAATGGATTAAAAACTGTGGGGTGTGTGTGTGTATGTGTGTGTGTATGTATACACACATACACACACACACACACACATACAATGGAATATTACTCAGCAATAGAAGAAAATAAAATCATGGCATTTGCAGGTAAATGGATGGAGTTAGAAAAGATAATGCTAAGTTAGCCAATCCCAAAAAACCAAATGCTGAATGTTTTATTTGATATAAGGAGGCTGATTCATAGTGGGATAGAGAGTGGGAGATGGGAGGAACAACAAGCTCTAGATAGGGCAGAGGGGTTGGAGGGGAAGGGAGGAGGCATGAGGTTATTAATGATGGTGGAATGTGATAATTATTATCCAAAGTACAGGTTTGAATACAGGAACTGGGTGTGAATATACTGTGTATACAATCAGAGATATGAAAAATTGTGCTCTATATGTATAAGAATTATAATGCTTTCTGCTGTCATATATGAATAAAAATTTTTAAAAAAGGTCAGTAAAACCCTCTCACACCAGCCCAGATTGACTCCCTCTTGCTGATACAGGAGAACAGTCATTTTAAAAATAATCATGAGGAAAAACAAAAAACCCTTTCAAGTCTGAAATTCAAATATTTCAGAACAGAAAATGGACAAAAAGATAAATATTGGGGCTAGGGTTGTAGTTCAGTGGCAGAGTGCTTACTCAGCATGTGTGAGGCACTGGGCTCGATCCTTAGCCACCACATTAAAAAAATAAAATATGGGCATGCTGTCTATCTACAACTAAATATATATATATATATATATATATATATATATATATATATATATATATATATATATATATATAGAGAGAGAGAGAGAGAGAGAGAGAGAGAGAGAGAGAAGGGGGGGCCACCAAATTTGAGAAAAAAGAAAAAGGAAGAAAAAATGATCTCCTACACCTCATGGGTCTTTTTTTTTAATATGTATTTTTTTAGTTGAAGTTGGACACAATGCCTTTATTTTTACTTTTGTTTTTATGTGGTGCTGAGGATTGAACCCAGGCCCTTGCACGTGCGAGATGAGTGCTCTACCGCTGAGCCACCACCCCAGCCCCCCACCTCATGGGTCTTAAACGACCTAAAGCACATGACATAGTCAGTACTGTTGATGAACACAATAAATGTCCATAAATATCAGTTGCAATTTAAAAAACATTCTACTATTGAGAAGAGAAATCACTGTGCAAAGCACCACCATAAAGATAGGAGGTTTACCAAATAAACTCCAGAGAAGATGTCTGCGTCAAGGGAGAAAAGGTTCAAATTTAATCCTTGAGACTGACAGGACCATAAACATTAATATCATCACTTGGATTCAAAGTCCAGCTTCAAGGGAACAAGGATTACTCTGGTAGTTCTTGGACCAGGAAGCCTTAAGAATGTCATCAGATGACTACAGGGCTGGGTAGGAAAGAAAGGTCCCAGAGCAGGACACAGGACTTCCTGTGGGGACACATCTCACTCACACCCTACCTTGAGGTGATGAAGTCACTGGCTCACCTAACCCCAACTCACTTCCTTCCTCCTGTTCTCTGATCCCTCCTCCAGCTGCAGGCAGGGCATCAGAGGCCCACTGGCTATTCTCTGTCTCTCCCAGGATGGACTCCAGGTCTACCTCCTCCAGGGTGCTCCCCTCAGAGGACAGCAGTTTATCCAAGCCAAATTTCAGTATGTCACTCAACTTGAATGAAGAAAACGAGAGATCCAGTTAGTTCTCATGAAAACACAGATGAGGATGTGTGACTTGCTAAGTGTCTAAATGATACCAGGTAATTCTTTCCCTGATGGACTTTCTTCTCTTCCATCACAAATGACACCTGCCAGGCTGTTTTGAAGTTGGATGAGGAATAAGCAGAGAGGTGATAAATGATGATCAGAGATGTTGACTTTGACAATTATTTACAATACCAAAAAAAATTTGGGCCTCCAATTTTTTTGAGGAGTGGGGGCAGATAAAATGATTCCAGCATCTTCTATAGCACTTCTCACCAGCATTTTTTACAGGCACTTCCAGCAGTCCTGAGAGAACTCAGAGAACCTGTTGGCTACCTTCTTACCTCTCCCACTGCCAAACTCTTATAAAGAGAAGGTGCCACTGAATACCTCATCTCACCATGAGCTGCCACCTGTCCTTGCCAAGCCGCTTTGCTACTACAGTGGTTTATGGGATCCACTTTGGCAAAACCATAACCACCCTGATCACCAGACCCAAAAGCCCTTTCTCAATTTCAATCTCCCTGGATAGTCCTGCAGCACTCCCCATCCTGCCCTCTTGCAGGATATACTCCTAGGGGATATACTCAGCCTACTTTCTATGGCTACAGGAACCAGACTCTTAGATAGTGTTACCTGGCTTTCATTTGCTACTTGCAACTCTCCACCTCCCTAAGTACTATCTCTTAGGAATTCTGAACCAATTGGGATCCACATCATGGGACTTCATTTTCATTTTGCCCTTTTAGATTTGGTTAATTATCTCTAGATTGCCTATTCTGTAACTTGGAAACTTTAGCTTGAAAATACCCGAGATGAAAACTATGACAAAAACTAAGCAAAACCATACCTGTTATATTTATATTTAACTTTGGTGTACATTATATATATATATAACCAAGCCAAATGGCTTTGGCATTTAGTACCCAAAACAGAAGAAAGCCAAGTATTTATGATGAGGCTCAGTCCATACTGGGACCCTTCCCTCTTCCACTCCTTGGACTATGTCTCCTGGCTTCCCTCGCTACTGCTCACTCACAACATGTCTTTAAGGAACTACCCATTTTTTAAATGAAAACCACTTTATTATAGTAACTAAGAGCATGTAGTTGGAAGTTAAAGAGTGCTCGGATTAGAGTCATGAATCTGATGTTTGGAAAATTTCTTAAGATGGAGGTAAAGACAACATCTATCTCATTTTTTTGTTATTCTTCTTCTAAAACAACTGGAAAAAGTGCACGTCACACAATGCTTAGCACACAGTACGCATTCAATAAGTGTTCACCGCATCTTTATCTGTTCTCTGTTTCTGTTGTGTTCTCCTTCTAAAACAAGGAACCTGCTTTCCTTTTTCAGGACTTCACTGCTCTATACTGCTTAGATTTATCAAACCAGAACCACGTCTTTTACTATTAGATTCTTTTAATAACTTAAAAAAATGTCCTGCTGTATTTTGAGACAAGGCAGTGAGTTATCACCCTTGTTCCTGGCAACCATAAATAACTCACAGTCTGGTGGGGAGGAAAGAATCAAGACAGAACCAGAGTGTGATTTCTTGCCATGGCTTGGGCAGGAAGTCCCACCGAGGTCCTCTCCACCAGCCCATAGTTTGTACTGGCCCCAGGATCTGGTCCCATGGCAGAGCTTTTGCCTGTGCATTTCACAATGATGTGCTAGCAGCCAATGCCACAGGGAAACCCCTGACTGAATGCCTGGAGCTCCCTCCACTGGGGAAGCATCTCCTATAACTCCTGATGCCTGTGCCTTCACAACAGCCCATGATGAGCTCCTCTCCCAAGGTCCTGTGAAGAAGTATATTTAGAAACCTACAGTGTACACGCACCTCTCTCTCAAGCTTTCACCTTCCATTTGAAATTGCCTCTTCAATAGTGTGAAAATAAAATGCACAGCCTGCCCGGCCACCATGACAGATGAGCATGCAGAAGACTCAAAACACAAAAGGCCAAAGACTCCAGTTACTCTCTAAGATAAACTAAAGTCAAGCAAACAAACAAAACCTAGGGTTCTTCTTTCGGGTTCTAGTACCCCCAAATCTGTGACCCTTTCCTGCAGGTGAGTGACTCCCTAACAAAAACAGCACGTTCCCTGTCTGCAATGCTGATGTGTAAAGATACAGATGTGAGAAAACTGCCATTTTTAAACTCATGCTTGGGCTAGTTGTAAATTTGATGATTCTGCTTGTAATACTGTGTAATTTTTCCCTTTCATATACCTCTTGAATTTTTTGTTTGATAAGCTGATCCTTTTAAAGCCTGGTTTTTCTTGCAAATTTTTCTAATTCCTTTCTTTTCTGAGTCTCCCTCTAACAATAATGTATATTGATTTTTACTACAAATTCTGTTGACTAAAGCCTACATTATCTTCATCTTTCTAATTTCTATCCCTGTCTTCCTACTTTCTACTCTCATCTTTCAGGCTTAAAGGCTTAAAGCCATCTTGGAACTTGCTCTCTCTCACTGCCTGCCTCAAAACAATAGCCAACTCCTGTCATTTCTCTGCAGTTTCCTACAGCAGACTTTCCCACAGCTACTACCTTTTCTCAGACATTTATTACTCTCTTCATGCTTGAATCATACTAGATACTAGGGGTTGATCTCTCTGCATCTAATCCCTCAGAAGGACTTGGGGTATATTATAATATAGGTTCAATTTTATCTCAAAGGCTGCTGCTAAGGAATAACTCTAAACCTCCTACCAAAAGAGAGCTCTCTAGGATATTCTAAGCCAGCAATTGACTCCCATCTAATTTTTCCTTCTTCAACAAATTAACTCTAGTGCTTTCATCCCTATATCCTATGGCATAATTTTGAATTCCTAATCTTGTTCACTCATCTCTGAGTATGGAATGAGTACTGTAAGTCACTACTCAAAGCATCTGGGATTAAGGAGGAGCTATGGAACTAATCATCACTGATTTAAAAAAAAGGAAGAAAAAAAAAGAACTTAAACAAATTCTCTCTGAGGTAACTCGTGGCACACTCATCTTTAGAAGCCATAAAGAGATTAGATCCTTGATGTTCAGTTACATGCTCAAAGTCATACATCCAGTAAGGGATAAGATGTGAATTTCAATCCAAGTTAGATGGTTCAAAGCTCATTCTTTTTATTCTATTTTCTCTGCCTTTAAATGCCACCCTCATTTTTAGCTTGTATGGCACCTTGCATGTAGTTAGGTACTGAGAGGGTAAGAATTAGGCCAATGAAAATAATGTGTAATTTGCAACAATGGGTGGTTAATGCTGGTCCTTTTTATTTGCATTCTCATCCAAAGATAGTACTGGTTATAAATCATGAGACTCTAAAAGGAACACATTTTACCTGGAGGTCAGGATCAGCCAAAGGTTTCTGGGCTCCCAGAGTAAAATGGTCTCTTTCTATGATCGTGTTGGTGAGCTGCAGTTTGGAGGCTGCTTTCCTATAAACTATTTCTTCCACAGTGTCTCGGCCAATCAGCCGGATCACTTTCACAGCCCTGTACGGGAGTCAAATGAGAGCAGTGTTAGAAGTCTGCAAAGCTGGGGAAAAAAGCATGCCAGGAAAATACACCCAAAAGGAAGCAAAACCAAATGCCACATTCAGGGAACAATGAAAAGGACACTGCTCATTGGGACCTGAGCATTTGTTAGAGAAATCTGGCCTCAACTTCTTCCTGTACTTTTCTCCAAAATAGAAAGAGGAAGGAAGATGAAGTGACCACTATTGGGCCTTCATCTGTAGCCAGGATAACCCCTGGCAGGCATGTTACCTCAAGTCAAAGGGTAGCTGAACACAACTTTGTTTCCTCTTTGTGATACTGGGAACCCAACCCAGGAGAGCTTTACCATGAAGTTATAATCCTAGCCTTAAAAAAAAAGTTTTGAGACAGGGTTTAGGTAAGTTGCAAGGTTGGCTTTAAACTTGATCTTCCTGCTTGAGTCTCCCATGCTGATAATGATTACAGGCATGTGCACCCACTGGCTTTAACTTCATTTTTAAACTGAATTAGGATCTAACGTGAGAAACATGAACTAAATAAATTCTAAGTTTCTTCTAATCATTTTAGAATTTAACTGTTCTTTTCAACAAAGTGAGTCTGAACTGATCATGGGACCACTGATCCCCCAACATTGCTCTACAAGCCAGCAGCACAACGGGGTTCAAACCCAGTGGACTCTAACTCCAACGTGGCACTGTTGTCAGCAATACACGGTCCACCTTCCTCCCCAATCCACAGCTGCAAGCCAACAGAGCAGAAAGGTGCCAATGACTAACTCACTCACTTGTTCTGGCCAATTCAGTGAGCTCTGGCAGCTGCCCGCAAGTCATTTTGAGGATTAAAATCACTGTCAGAAAAAATAACAGTATCTGCTGCTTTTAAGTTCATGCCAACTCCACCTGAAAACCATACAAAAAAGGAGCATGATCAGCAACACACAAATAAGGAACTAGAAAACACACAAGGCAGGACTGGGTCCTACTGAAAATCTGAAATCAGTCCAACTGACTGGTTTCATGCTTCAAACTGAAATTTCTGCCCCAAACTTCAGGTTTTGACCACCCTACAGTGGTCAAAAGTGCTACCTCACCTTTCATTGCATGAACTGGGAAAATTTAATTATCAAATATAACAGAATGAGAGGTAAGCAGAAGAAAAGGATGCTTAAGTTAATTGCACGAAGACATTTAATATTTGTTTGAAAACCTTGATTGGATTTTGCTTCAAACAGTCTGTGAATAAGGACACAAGTTCTTTCAGAAAACAGCTCCAAAAATAAGAGGTCTGGGGGCTGCAGTTGTAGCTCATACAATATGATAGGTCCTAGCTTAAGTAAGTTCTCTCGACTTTGTGATCTTTCATCCAATTTTAAAAAAATTACAGAAATGTCTTAGATGCCAAGGGCAAGGGTGGGAAAAAACAGAAGGTGTTAGACTCTACGGGGGAAAGGGGTAGATTCTCGACTTTCTTCAAAGGAATTCTCAAGAAATTTTATTCTAAGAAGAAACTAGGAAGAAAGGAGAAAAAGGCACAGGTGGAAAACAGTTTGATTTTTTTTCCTGAAAGGGTAGGTGTATCAGGAAGCCTATGGGCACACAGTTTCAGGGAAGGGAAGAACCAGTCTCACATCATACCATGGGAAGACGCTGAGAGCTAAGGTTCTAGAAGGAAACTAGAGAGTTCCCACTGGTCTTTGACTAGGTTCTGAACACACACCCATTTTCTCCTTATTTTTCCATTAAAATGGTGAAATGTTTCATTTGTAAATGGCAAACACAGTAAAATGTTTGCTTTGGCATATGAGGGAAGAAAACTTCATTTGACAAAGAAAAGAAAATACTTTGAAAATGCTTTGAGATTTAATTAGCAAGTGACCTCACTCAGCACAGCACAGTCATTTGTCAGAAGCTTCCCTGGCTGTCCTTCCTCACCCCATCGCCACCCCTCCAATGCACACACTCTGTGTTATAGTGTGTTTTATGTTACCGAAAGGGCTCTTATATATAAATGTTTCCTTTCAAATACAAATAACTCTGACATGGTTACAGATGTTTAGTT